>NW_027062689.1:183779-488819 GCF_032884065.1 Artemia franciscana
ATCAGCACCTGAGACCTTATTATATTTTAACCCTCTAAGTACTGTCTCCAGCTCCTTCCTGGAAAATAGATCTTGCTTCACATCCAGGTTGTAAAAAAAATCCATTCTGGTTTTGACTTCATGGTTACTGTTATGGTTATGGTGACTTCACGGTTACTTCAGGGATACTAGTTTTGACTTCAGTATTAGGTTCACATCAATGAGACCAGGGACAGGTCTGGGGGGAACTTGAATCTTGATAGTTTGCTAGGACATTACCTAAATAAGGGTATTCCATTCTCTGTATCATTTCCTACAATTGTATCATGGTTTAACATATTTTCAAAATAGTTGCCTACCTCTCATACAAATATTAAATTTATTCTAGATTCAATGCATGAAGGCAATTTATTGACTGAAGTTAGTGTAGCTGTAGGCAATCAGTCTTATGAGTTGTCATGATTTTAATATTTTTCAGGAACAATGAGTTTGATTTCAAAAATCTTTGGTGGTGGCAAGGACAAGAGTCCCTCAGCCGCTGAAGCGATTCAGAAGTTAAAAGAAACAGAGCTTATGCTCACAAAAAAGCAAGAGTTTCTTAAAGTAAAAATTGAACAGGAGCTAAGTACTGCCAAAAAAAACGGGACAAAAAACAAAAGAGGTATTTTGTTTTTTTTCTTGAAGTAAAAATTTCCTCAAAGCAAAAATTGAATAAGAGATAAGTTCTGTCAAAAAACGGGAACAAAAAACAAAAGAGGTATTTCGTGTTTTTTTTTTTTTTTTTTTTTTTTTTTTTTTTTTTTTTTTTTTTTTTTTTTTCTGAGCAAAAATTTCTTCAAAGCAAAAATTGAATAAGAGCTAAGTACTGCCAAAAATACAGAACAAAAAAACAAAGGAAGTATTTCGTTTGTTTTTTTTTTTTTCTTGAAGCAAAAATTTCCTCAAAACAAAAATTGAATAAGAGCTGAGTACTGTCAAAAAACGGGAACAAAAAACAAAAGAGGTATTTTCTGTCTTTTTTTTTTTTTTTTTTTTCGTGAAGCAAAAATTTCTTCAAAGCAAAAATTGAACAAGAGCTACGTACTGCCAAAAAAAACGGAACCAAAAACAAAAGAGGTATTTCGTTTTTTTTTTCTTGGGGCAAAAATTTCCTCGAAGCGAAAATTGAATAAGAGCTAAGCACTGTCAGAAAGAGGTATTTTGTGTTTTTTTTTCTTGAAGCAAAAATTTCCTCGAAGCAAAAATGGAATAAGAGCTAAGTACTTCCAAAAAACGGAACAAAAAATAAAAGAGGTATTTCGTTTTTTTTTTCCTTGAAGCAAAAATTTCCTCGAAGCGAAAATTAAATAAGAGCTAAGTACTGCCAAGAAAAATGGAACAAAAAACTGAAGTATCTCGTTTTTTCTTCTTTTTTTCTTAGAGCAAAAAGAGATCATGAGCTAAATGTTCCCTAGAAAATTTATTGAAACTACAAAAATGGTATTTTTTTAAGGTTATTTTCAGATTTCCTTGAAGCAAACAATTTTTTGTAGCTAAGTATTGCCAAATAAATTGAATCAAAAAAAGATTATTATTTTTCTTAAACTTTTTTGAAGCAAAAATTAATCAGAAGCTAAGTTGTGCCAAGGACAATTTAACAAAAATTATAAGAGATAGGCTATTTGTTTTTGTTTTTTTAGATTTCCTTGAAGCTAAAATCAAACAGGAGCTAATTATTGTCAAGAAAAACGAAACAAAAGCGGTATACCTTTTTTTATGAAGGCTAAAAATTAAAATATAAAATATGAGTAAGGACACTTAAGTCCTATATAAAATAACGAATATTGTTTAGGTGATTTGTCTCCAGTAATAACATCACTCTTAGCAGCCATATATGAAATAATTGAAATTCTCCTCTATTTTATAAAAATACAGGGAGGTGGGGGGGGGGCTATGATGTAAGTTCACAGAGATAAGTGGCTGGGAGTGAGAAATACAAGTAATTAGTTCCTCTGAACTTAATCTAGTAAAACAGTTCGTTACCACGAACTGTTTGGTCACACAGTTCGAGGTAATGAACTGTAAGTAAGGAGCGATGCAGCTCAATAGTAACCAAAACTCTAAATCTTCATAACAATAGATACATCAAAAGAATCGAATTTTGATGCCTGTTCAAAGTATGTAAAATTAATCAAACTTAATGGTACTCAATAAAAGTTACAAGCCTGAGAAAATTTGATCAATTTTTGAAAAAGGGGGGAAACACCCCCAAAATATCAAGTGAACTTAATGAAAGTCACTCCATCAGATTCAACATACTATACAACTCTACCGTAGAGGTGTCAAGCTCCTATGCACAAAAATGTGAAATTTTCCATTTTCTGCTAGAAAAAAGATCACACAGATGTGTGTTTTTTTTTTGTTTTTGTTGTCTTTTTACAGGGGTGATCTTGGAAATCGGGACAGGTCTCATCAAACAGTTCGTGGTAACGAACTGTAGTAAGGAGAGACCCGGCTCAATAGTAAACGAAACTCTAAAAAACAGAATTTAATGCTAAAAGATACATCAAAAGAATCGGACTTTCATGCTGATTTTAAATATATAAGTTTCATCAAATTTAGTCTTTGTCATCAAAAGTTAAGAGTCTGAGAAAATTTGCCTCATTTTGGAAAATAGGGGGAAACACCTCTTAAAAGTCATAGAATCTTAACGAAAATCACACCATCGCATTCAACGTATCAGAGAACCCTATAACTAAAATTTCAAGCTCCAATCTACAAAAATGTGGAATATCGTATTTTTTTTTGCCAGAAGACAGATCATGGGTGCGTGTTTATTTGTTTTTTTTGTTTTTTTTTCAGGGGTTATCGTATCGACCAAGTGGTCCTAGAATGTCGCAAGAGGGCTCATTCTAACGGAAATGAAAAGTTCTAGTGCCCTTTTTAAGTGACCAAAAAAATTGGAGGGCACCTAGGCCTCCTCCCAAGCTCATTTTTCTCCCAAAGTCAACGGATCAAAATTTTGAGATACCCATTTTGTTCCGCATAGTCGAAAACCATAATAATTATGTCTTTGGGGATGACTTACTCCCCCACAGTCCCTGGGGGAGGGGCTACAAGTTACAAACTTCCACCAGTGTTACATACAGTGATGGTTATTGGGAAGCATGCAGACGTTTTCAGTGGGATTTTTTTGCTTTGAGGGTGGGGTTGAGGGGAAGGGGCTATGTGGGAGGATCTTTCCTTGGAGGAATATGTCATGGGGGAAGAGAAATTCAATGAAAAGGGCGCGGGATTTTCTAGCATTACTATAAAAAAAACTATGAAAAAATAAACATGAAAAAGTTTTTTCAATTGAAAGTAAGGAGTAGCATAAAACTTAAAACAAACAGAGATTATTACGCATATGAGGGGCTCTAAAAATACTTTAGAATAAAGAGTATTTAGGAGAGGTATTTAGGAGAAGATAAATACCTCGCTCTTTATGCTAAAGTATTTTTAGTAATTTAAACTATTTTTTCTACGGCCTTTCTGATTCAGGGGTTATTCTTAAAGAATTGGGACAAAACTTAAGATTTAGTGTAAAGAGTGAGGTATTAACGATGGGACAAACCCCCTCATATACATAATAAAAATATAAGAATATAAAAGTTTGTTACGTAAGTTAATTCTTAAGTTACGTATATTTTTTACTAATAAGAACGTTCATTAAAAATTAAAAGTTCTAGTTGCCTTTTTAAGTAACCGAAAAATTGGAGGGCAACAGGACTCCTTCCCCACCCCTTATTTCTCAAAATCGTCTGATCAAAACTAAAAGAATGCCATTTAGCCAAAAAAAGAATTAATATGCAAATTTCATTTTAATAATTTATGTGCGGAGAGCCAAAATCAAACATGCATTAATTCAAAAACGTTCAGAAATTAAATAAAAATTAGTTTTTTCATCTGAAAGTAAGGAGCGACATTAAAACTTAAAACGAACAGAAATTACTCCGTATATGAAATGGGTTGTCCGCTCCGCAATCCCTCGCTCTTTACGCTAAAGTTTGGCTCTTTGCCACAGTTCTACTTTTTAAAACAATTTAAAAACTTTAGCGTAAAGAGCAAGGGATTGCGGAGGGGACAACCCATTTCATATACGGAATAATTTCTATTCGTTTTAAGTTTTAATGTCGCTTCTTACTTTCAGTTAAAAAAACTAGTTTTTTTTATTTAATTTCAACAGAAATCAAAGGTTATAGTGCCTTTTTCAAGTGACCAAAAATATTTAAAGGTAGCTAACCCTCCTCCCACGCCCATTTTTTCCCCAAAATCACTCAACAAAATTTTGAGATAGCCGTTTTGTTCAGCATAGTAAGAAAATGTAATAACTATGTCTTTTAGGATGACAAAGCCTCCCACATCCCCAGGGGAAGGGCTGCAAATTATGGCCTTTGCCCATTGTTAACATATAGTAATAGTTTTTGGGAAGTATACAGACGTTTTCGGGGGGGGGGGGGATATTTGTGATGATCTTTCCTTGGAGAGGGAGTGGGATTTCCCAGAATTATTTAAAAAACGATCATAAATTAAATTTGAAAAACATTTTTTTCAACTGAAAGTAAGGAGCAACATTAAAACTTAAAACAAACAGAAAACTTAAAAGAAAGAGAATTTATTACCTATATGAGGGGGGTTACCCCCTTGTCAATACCTCCCTCTTTATGCTAAAGTTTTTTTAGTATTTATAAAAGAGCTGTTTATTTTAACTAAATGGCCTTTTTGATTCAGGAGTCATTCTTAAAGAATTGGGACAAAATTCCAACTTCAGCGTAAACAGCGAGGCATTGACGAGGGGGTGACCCCCTCATATAAATAATAATTTCTGTTCGTTTTAAGTTGTAATGTTGCTTCTTACTTTCAGTTGAAACAACTTTTTTTTTGTTTAATACCAACCAGAGGTAGCGGTAGCCAAAATATTCTGGGAGGGAGCAATGAGTTTTGCAGACATGTTGGTCATTTTTATAACTGATTTGGGTGCTATTGCTTTTAATTTTACTTTCTTTTTCTTTTTCCCTACTGAGACTGGTTCTTCTTCAATAATTTCACGCCATATATTTTCATAAGCCCATTTACACTGTTACAAAAAATTATGAGCCAGTAGAATATGTGTGCTTTGTACCACTATTACCGTATCACATTTTTTTGGCTGGCTGACAACATCGGGGGGCACCCCTTTCCCCAAGCGTGACAAACTTGCAGATAACTATAGCAGATGACACCGGTTCATCCCTTGTAACCAAGATTGCGTCTACTAGGCATACATCAGAAGATTTTCCCGTATAAAGATCCTTTAATCTCCATCCCCCTGAAGAAAAATACTTCCATTTACTTAGAAAAGGATTATCACAATAGGAAGTACACTATATCCCCCTCTCAGCATCAATAATAAAGGCGTAGACCAGAAATATTCCCAGGAATAAAGACGGATTGGATACCAACAGTTACGGAGTCGGATCCCTTTACCCTTGGCTACCTTCGTGTCTATTATCACTTCTTTTTGCGTGTGTAGCTGTGCATTTTCTTTTCATTTTACTTTCTTTTCGTTTTCTTTTTTTACTTTCTTGTACTTAAAGGAGGTGGGGGAGGTTTAACTCGCCTTATTATTTTAGTTATTTTATTATGCATGCATATCTTTCATTTCTTTCATTTTTTCTGCCTTTCTGATTTCTTTGTACTTTCCCCTTTTTAGTCACTAGTGTCATGGGGGGATGTCCCTGTCAAATACAACTTTTTTCTTCTTTTCTGTTTGTCTTTAGCATCTGTGGTTTGTCTCCTATTGTTTCATTTTTTTTATCTTTTCTTCTTTTTCCATGCCATTACTCTCACTTCTCATGGCGTGAATTGTAGGACACCCCCTCCTCCTGCTAGGTATTTCCCTAGTGTCACTTTTTGCCTGGGTGTTTCTTCTTTCATTTTTCTTCTTTTATATTTTTCCTTTCCGTCATTTTTGCTTGCTCGTTTGTCGGGGAGGGGGCCCCTAGTGAGCCCTCTCCCCCTTGACTACGTTCCTGATATAATGATTAACAACATCAGTTGCAGCTTTCTTACTTCTCTTTTTCAGTTGCTTTTCAGGCTTTAAAAAGAAAGAAGTGGTTCGAAACAACGTCAATTACAGCTTTCTTACTCTTATTTTTTCAGTTGCTTTGCAAGCTTTGAAAAGAAAGAAGAGGTACGAAAAGCAGTTGCAGCAGATAGATGGAACGCTGTCTACAATTGAGCTTCAACGCGAAGCATTAGAGGGGGCCACTAGTAATACAGCGGTTTTCCAGGCAATGAACGAAGCAGCAAAATCATTGAAAGGCGTGCATCAGAGTTTGTAAGTTTGCCTCTCTCTTTGTTTGTCCTCTCGTTTGAACCGTAAGCCTGTGATTCTGGAGCTGGGTTAACTAATCTCAATTTTGTGCCTTTTTTATGGCTCCATTTTTTTTTAATCTACGAATGTCTTCGAAGTGTGTCAAAGCGGTTTATGCTGTCATAATTATGTGTAGGTAAACGAAAATTTCCAAATAGTAATTAATGGTAAAACTTAACTAATTCGAAAATGAGTCGGGATTTTTGTGCTTGAATTTGATTTGCTTTTAGTTCAGATGTTGAATTATAATATTTAATAAGTTAACGAAATAGGTATTTGCTGCTATTTGGTTCATCAATTTGTTCCAAATGAATTAGTTATAGTTATATAGGATACCTTTTTGTTAGAAAATGTCTGCCATATCTTTTAAGAAGATCTTTCATATTGTGTCGAATCTTGTTATTCCTTACTCTGGTATCGTTACTCGTGTCGTTCAACAAAGGGTTAGCAACAAAAGAAATATATAAAAAGTGATTTTATCTCCAAATGTACTAAAAAGACAAATTCCCGCTACATATATCAAAACTAAATTTTTCTGCTACTACTTCTAACATCACTGCAGCGCAAAGCCGCATGAGGGGAAGACAGTTACGCACACTCTTCCATGAGATATGGTCAGTCAGTCAGGTACCCAATCCGTAGGCAATTTCTCTGGAAACCATCCACCAAATCCCTCTATTTTTCTCTGGGAAACATCTAGCAAATCCCTCTCCATTTTTCTCTGGAAAACATCTAGCAAATCCCTTTCCATTTTTCTCTGGAAAACATCTAGCAAATCCCTCTCCATTTTTTTCTGGAAAATATCTAGCAAACCCCTCTCCATTTTTCGGAGCGCCCACGCTTCAGAACCATACTTAACCATTGTCAGCGGTGGATAGCTTCCAATATCCTAATCTTAGTTCATAGACTTATCCTCCTATTCTTCCAAACTTTTTTAACTGTGAAATAAGACCCGAACTTGGCTACTACTCTATTTTTAACATCTTCGCCGTACAAGCAGTCTTTACTAATAATACTACCAAGATAAGTGAAATTTATGAAGCCTCAAGAATGGTTAGAAGAAAAAAAATATAGAAAAAGACTTAAGTCCAAATTGACAAAGAAGTGAAAAGATAATTTCCCGCTGCCTGAAAAGTTAATAATTATGTAAACTTATTATGAAAGAGTCTGAAATTTATAGGTCCTTTGTTAGTTATAAAATATGTCATGGCTACCTCTGGTTTTCACTTGTAGTCTTATAAAATCGATTTTTCTAATTGGCTGGAAAACAAATTACCTTTTCTTTGAGTGAATTTGGAGATGATGGTGTGTTAAAAGATGTTTTTAATGTTTATATTATCTATTTTACTCTTTTTAAGACTCTTAAGTTTTTTACGACAGAGAAGTAATTTTTTTCGTATTTCATTCTAACATCACAATTGAGGTTATATGCTAATAAAATTTTGCTTGTGGAACGTCATACCGAGACTACACGTATCACTTCTTTCAAATAATTAAATAAAAAATAAGTTTTTTTTTAGTTTTAAGTATGCAGCGACATTAAAACTTGAAACGAACAGAAACTATTCTGTATGTGAAATGGGATGTCCCCTCCTCAACGTCTCGCTCTTTGCGCTAAAGTTTGACTCTTTGTCACAGCTGTATTTTTCAAAACAATAAATAAAAATTAGCGTAAAGAGAGAGGCGTCGAGGAGGGGACAGGCTCTTTCATATATAGAATAATTTCCTCCTGATACCAATATAGTAATATAAGGGAGTTCCCCCCTTGTCAATAATTCGCATTTTACGCTAAAGCTCGAATTTTGTCCCAGTTCTTTAAGAATTACCCTTTAGAGTTACTTCAGTGAGAACATCAAAGCTTGATGTTCTCGTTGAAGTAACTCTAATAGCTTCTTTTCCCTACGTGCATCAATAGTGACAATTGTATTTGTTATTATTGGTGGTGGTTTTATTTGTTTTTAGTTTAGTGTTTTTTTTCTTTTTATCTTGTGATGAGGACGCCTAATCTAGATACAGGCGAAATATCCGCGTTATTTTAGTCTTTCATCTCTTTTCTCTCTACTGGCCGCAGTCTCGTTTTATTTTTATTTTTTATTTTTGAATTGTATATCTCTTTGTTGTTTGTTGTCATGGCTGGCCAGTTCGGCTTAAGAACTTTCAACAATTGGCAACGTTCATAACTTGCAGTCCTTCCCCTAGGGACTATGGGAGAATAAGTCGTCCTCAAAGACAGTGGGAAAAATAAAAAAGCGACTTAGGGGAAAATATGAGCATTGTAGGGAGCCTTGTTGTCCTCCAATTGGTTTGGTCACTAAAAAAGGGCAATAGAACTTTTAATTTCCGTTAAAATGTGCTCCTCTTCTGAAATTCTTGGACCACTTGGTCGATACGATCACCCTGGAAAGAAAAAATAAATAAACACGTATCTGTGATCTTTCTTCTGGCAAAAAATACAAAATTCCACATTTGTGCAGATAGGAGCTTGAAACCTCTGCAGAAGGGTTTTCTGATACACTGAATCTGATGGTGTGATTTTCATTAAGATTCTATGATTTTTAGGGGATTTTCCCGCCTTTCTTCGAAAATAGAGCAAATTTTTTCAGCCTCTTAACTTTTGATGGGTAGGACTAAACTTGAAGAAATTTATGTATTTAAAATCAGTATAAAAATCTGATTTTTTTTATGTATCTATTGGTATCAAAATTTGTTTTTTAGAGTTTCGGTTACTATTGAAACGGGTCACTCCTTACTTACAGTTTGTTACCACGATCTATTAAAATGGATTTTTGATTGGGGAGAAAAGAAAGTATCAAGGGAGAAAAGGGGAGAAGGTAGTATCTATTGCTTGTCCTATGTGCGGATCTCAGGATGAAAGTTTAATACATTTTGTGTGTGAATGTGTCGAATTGAATGATTGGAGGCGTGAGATGTATGGTAAAGAAAAATTGAATGAGATATGGATGGTAGATAGAATGAATGATACAAATTTCCTGAGTATCAAAAGGATAGCAAGGTTTGTCAGGATTGCAGCGGTGCATCGGGAGCGTTTTCTTTAAATAGTTTTAATTTAATGTAGTTAATTTGTTGTTTGTTTATTATGTAATTTTCCTATGGCCCACGGGCTTTTTTTTCTGGAATAATTTATTATTAATTATTATTATAAGACACAATATGAATTATTATTATAAGTCACAAAGACAGCGAGTCTTAATAATTTGAGGCCTAGATCTGGAGAATTTCCTAAGCAAATCCTTTCTTCTCTCCACGTTCCCGGAATAGAATCACACTAAATTTCCTCCGTTGAATCCTAGTTGAGAGTCAACTTTTTCCCATCAAGATTGGAAGTGCTCTCTCTTTCCCGTTATATGATACAAAGCACAAGAATTTCTTTTTCTCTTCTTTTTTTTCTCTCTCTTTCAATCGGGAAAGCGGAAGATTTATGGGACGACCAATTAAGCGTGGGGGTCCTTGGCAATATTTTTAGAATAGGTTGTTAAGAGTGAAAATATTATTAATAAAGGGGAAAAGTCCGTTAATCCTTAGTAAGAAGAAAAGTTTATATGATTAACTTATTTTGTCGTTAGTTTAGATATTTTCGCGCTGTATTCTGTTTCTGTGCGTGCTTGTAATTTGTACTGTTGTTTAATTTTCTTGCTTGTGTGTTATTTATTTATATTGTTGTGTGTATATGGCCCTTAGGCTTTTGAAATACACTCATCTATCTATATCTATCTATTAATCTCAGCATTAAGCAGCTTCCATACATTTGGAATTTTCTATGCTAAATGGTTAAGTTACATTGCAGTTAGAGCAAGCTTTCACATTTAAACAAGATCTTCCGAGCTAGAATAACATAAAAATTAATGAAGCCATAATTATCATCGTCGAAAATTATGACAGTCATTGTAAACAAAGTATTAAAAATTGTAAAATAGAGGCGGAAATTCAAGCTCTGATCAAGCACGAAAGGCTTTATAGAAAGACATTTTTGATTCATTTTCAAGTTTTATTGATTACCTAAAAAAAAATTTAATATATAATCCAAAAATTCCGTTTTATTTCTACTAGTTGTTGACTTTTCGATAGACAAAACGTAAACATAAACAACGTATAATTCTGAATATTTTGCTTTGAAATACTTTCACTATGTGTAAAAGTTGCTCCATAAGATTACATGATGCAACATAAGGTCGAAAATTATGCTACTATGAAAAGGTTTCACAGCGCAGTATGAAAGAAGCGTTAGTTGTATACATTAAATGTTGTACTGTTAAAGGGATATGTGATTATGTTGAAGGTTTGGTCTTTTACGATTTTTGAAGAAGTAGTTTCTACCTAGGTCAGTTTTAGAGTCATGCATCTTACTAGTATTTTTAATGAATTAATATTATGTAATTTAAATTAATTTGATTTAATTAGTATATTAATTTTAATATATTAATTTTAATTCATTTAAATTTAATTAATATAAATTAAATTATATTAATTACTCCTCGAAAGATACAGCACGCCCAAAATTGCTTTTCCAAGATTATATCTTTTGAATAGAACAATTTATTAGAAAACCATAAAAACAGAAACTTGAAGGAGGAGGAGCCTTGAACCTGAAGGCCTTCGAGGGAGAGGAGATAAGGACCCTAAGACCTCGCAGGAGGATGAGTGACGGACCCAAAACCCTTCCCCCATGCTTGCGTACTTCCTGAAGAGTATTTGGAACATGTTTGAAAACTAGCCTACATTTAAACTAATCGAACTAGCTTAAAAATAGTATTAAAAATAATGATATTATTTGAAATACCTTGCATTATAAATATGGGACCTAGTTTGGCTTTTGAATGGTCGAAAGCTAAACCTTAGGTAATTCGAAAGTTTTAGTTCGTTTGTATTTAGCTCAGTCAAGCGTTTCTAATAATAACAAAGAAATTGACTTAAATCATTAAAAAAAATGTAAAAAAAAACTAATTTATATCAGATGATTCAAATATGTACAGTGTCAAGAATGCAAATGGTCCATGCTCTGGAAATCGAACATATATATATATATATATATATATATATATATATATATATATATATATATATATATATATATATATATATATATATATATATATATATATATATATATATATATACTACTACTACTACTACTACTAATAACTCACTGCAGCACCAAGCCGCCTGAGGCCAACACAGCTACGCACGCTCCTCCTCCAACCTAATCTATTTAAAGCCTCCCTCTTTACACCCTCCCAGGAAGTTCCCATTTCCTTTAAATCCTTATTTATGACATCCTCCCAACCCAGACAAGGACGACCTGCTTTCCGTGTAGCCCCAGACGGTTGGCCAAAAAGGACAATCTTCGGTAATCTGTCATCCTTCATCCGTAGAACGTGGCCTAGCCATCTCAACCTTTCTTTCATTATAGCCCCAGAAAGCGGGATTGAACCACACTTTTCGTACAACCTACTGTTTGAAATACGGTCAGTCAGCCCGGTACCCAGAACAATCCGTAGGCAATTTCTCTGGAAAACATCTAGTAAATTTTCATCTGCTTTTCGGAGTGTCCATGCTTCAGAGCCATATTTGACCACTGTCATCACTGTAGCTTCCAATATTCTAATCTTGGTTTGTAGGCTTATCTTTCTATTCTTCCAAACTTTTTTTAACTGTGAAAAAACACCCTGAGCTTTAGCTATTCTACTTTTAACATCTTCACTGCTCCCACCATCTTTACTAATAATACTACCAAGGTAACTGAAGCTCCCAACCTGATCAATCTTTTCGTTACCTAAGGTCACCTGTTCATCTTCACTTATTCCTAACCTTAGTGACTTAGTCTTCTTAACATTAATTTTCAAGCCTATTTTAGCACCCTGAACTCGTAAAACCTCTAAAAACTCATTCATTTTGCTCACACTTTCATCTAATATGCTTAAATCATCAGCATAATCTAAGTCCAGGAGCGTTCTTCCTCCCCATTTGATTCCATGGTCTCCAATTGCCTTTCCTGTGCTCCTTAAGACGAAGTCCATCAAAATGATCCATATAAAGGGGGATAGAACACAACCCTGCTTAACTCCTGATTTAATACAAAACCAGTTGCTAACCTCATTTCCTACCTTAACCGCAGCAGTATTATTCTCGTACATAGCGCAAATCACTTTAATGTATTTTTCTGGTATACCATATAACGATAAGACCTTTGTTAACGCTGTTCTATCAACAGAATCGAAAGCTTGCTCATAATCGATAAAACTAAGGACCAAAGGTGTTTGACAACGAAGGGACTTCTCAATTATTAACCTAAGAGTGAAAACATAGTCGACACATCCTCTACCTTTTCTAAAACCGCATTGTTCTTCCCTTAAAACTTTGTCTACAGCATGTCTCAGTCTAAAAAGTATCATATTACTCAGTAATTTGCTACCTACAGAGACCAGACTAATGCCTCGATAATTTCGACATTCACTCTTGTCACCTTTCTTATACAGTGGTTTAATTAAGGTTTTCCTAAAATCATTGGGTACTTCCCCTTTTTCAAAAATCATGTTCATAATCTTCAGTAGCTTATTCCTAACCTCAGAGCCACCATATTTAAGGAACTCATTAATCATACTATCAGCACCTGGGGCCTTATTATTTTTTAATCCTTCTAGTACTGTCGCTAATTCTTCCTCACTAAACAAATCTTCCTTCACATCCAAGGTATCACAAACTTTTTCATTTTCATCTATATCTTTTCCTGCAACTGTATCTCGGTTTAGCACATTCTCAAAATGTTCCACCCATCTTTCTTTAACTTTTTCCTTATCACTAATTGTGACCCCATTTCTATCTTTAACTGGGACTAGTCCGGATCGGCTACTCCCTTTCAATTTATTAACATGCCAGTATAATATTTTACTATTATGCCGTCTAGCCGCATCTTCCAGATCCTCAGCAATTTTATCCATCGCCTCCATTTCACATCTCCTTAGTTCATATTTTAATGCTTTCTCCACTTTCTTTACATTCCTTTTGTTTTCATACGACCTATCGCTCAGATAATTCTTATACAAACCCCTTCTACTCTCTATTAAACCTAAAGCTTTTTCACTAATATTCCTAGTTGCTGTCTTAGCACTCTTCCCTAGGACACCATCAGCAACTTCACAAATTGTTTTTCTGAAATTATTCCATCCATCTTCCACATTGTCAAATTTTAAACCCTCAAGTTTAGTACTCAACTGTTCCTGGAATTTTTTTCTCAAATTTTCATCCTGAAGTCTACCAACATCATAACTTTCCGGGAGGGAGTTACTCTTCCGAAATTTCAGCTTTAAATTAACCTTAGACACTACTAGATGGTGATCTTTACTTTTAACATCAATAACGGCACTCCTATACACCCTAGTATCTTGTATTGATCCTGCTAGTCTTCTGTTTACAATAACATAATTAATAAGGTTTGCTGTCTTACCATCACGTGAATACCATGTCAACTTATGGGCCATTTTGTGACCAAACACCGTATTGGTTATAACTAGGTTGTTATACCTACAAAATTGCAAAAGCCTATAGCCATTACTGTTTTCTTTTCCTACACCAAAATTACCTAGGCTAGGATACCATCTATCCCTATTTCTACCAACCTGGGCATTAAAATCTCCTAGCAAAAACACCATATTTCTACCTGGTACCCTGTCTATTTGCTCCTGTAACTGTAAGTAAAATTCATCTGAGTCACTAGTATCTCCATCAGTTGGTTCAATGGGGGCATATACTACTATAACTGATACCCTAAACTTTTTAGTCATAAAATGAGCAATTAGTATTCTATTATTAATACCTTCCCAGCCTAAACAAGACTTAGCAGCTTCCTTATTCATCATGAGCCCTACTCCCTGTCTATGTACCCCATCCTTCCTTCCTGAGTAAACAAATTCTATGTCACCTAATTTCATGCTTCCTACCCCTGGGATATGAGTTTCTGAAACTCCTAATAAATCCAGTTCAAACCGTCTGAATTCGTCAGTCAAAATGTCGATGCGATAGTCATTTTTTAACGTCGTAACATTCCAAGTTCCAATTTTCATGTTCTTTAAATCTTTGAAATTATTTTGGCCTCAAGAAAAGCAGTGATCCCGGATACCAGTGCAGGATGGGGACCAACATATCTTCTCAAGTCTACACCGAAGCGCTTAAGCCGGCTTAGAACCGGACAGCAAGAAGTCCCTGGGACCTCCAGTAAGTTGGAGGCTTTGTGCAATCCTGGGCCCATCTTGGTCACAACATGGTTTTCAGCACTTGGCGATGCTCTTCTATCAACAAGAGTCGAAATCCTGCACAGACAGTCCCAAGCCTATTACCTCCGACTCATTATATATTCATGCCTACAAATATTATGCTACTACGGGGAGGCAGCCCATAGTAGATAAATTAGCTAGGAAGAGGTTTTTCAGCCCGAAAACGCCCATCAAAACAAACCAAGCCCAGAAAATTATCCAATAATCAGAATCCCGTACGAGTGCTGTGTTGTTTACTAGGCTATAATTTCCTCGAGGGGCGCCACTCCTCAAGTGGGAAAAATTGACCGCAAGTTTCCCAGTCTTGCAGGTACCCCGAAAGGGTCGAGGCAGCCCTTTACAGAGGCCGTTGTCCATAAATCTGGATCTTACGCCCTGCCGCAGTTGTCCTCCTATAGAGGATCCTCCCACGATGGTGTTCTGCTTCACCATGCAATTTAACCCATTACTGGGAGAAGGTTTGTAACTCATCTGACGCGTGAACACGGCAGTTGGCCCTGCTGAGTGTACATTTGAGGGGCCTTCTTCCTCCTCCACCTGAAATTATGACCCCCAGGGGAGGGTTTCCCAGTTTCTATTATGGGCCCCACTGGGACAAGGTCCTACTTGGCCTAAGCCTCCTATGGAGCTACTCTACCTATCTATAGGGCTTACATATATACATATATATATATATATATATATACATATACATACACATATATATACATACACACATACACATACACATACATACATATACACATACATACACATATACTCACTAACGTGCAAATATATACCCTGAATTGGTATAGGCTAGGTCTATATATGGTGAATATTAATTTCCATTCTGATGCAAATGCACAATAACTTTGGATTCAGGATGCAATTCTGACTATAGAGATAAGTATTTTTCTTACTTGAAGTGTATGTGCAGAATTAGAAATTCTGCTGGTACTACAAAAGTAGACCTAAGTAGCCAATTTAGCCTGTCTGAAACATCTCACAAGCCAACACCTTATAAAAAACACCTTTGATAATTTAAATGAATAAGAAAACTTATTAGAAATTCTGCTGATACTGCAAAAGTAGACCTAAGTAGCCAATTTAGCCTGTTTGAAACATCTCACAAGCCAACACCCTATAGAAAACACCTTTGAGAATTTAAATGAAGAAGAAAACTTATTAGAGACTCTGCTAATACTGCAAAAGTAGACCTAAGTATCCAATTTAGCCTGTTTGAAACATCTCACAAGCCAACACCCTATAGAAAACACCTTTGACAATTTAAATGAATAAGAAAACTAGTTAAAAACTCTGCTAATACTGCAAAAGTAGACCTAAGTAGCCAATTTAGCCTGTTTGAAGCATCTCACAAGCCGACACCCTATAGAAAAACACCTTTGACAATTTAAATGAATAAGAAAACTAGTTAAAAACTCTGCTAATATTGCAAAAGTAGACCTAAGTATCCAATTTAGCCTGTTTGAAACATCTCACAAGCCAACCCCCTATAGAAAAACACCTTTGACAATTTAAATGAATAAGAAAACTAGTTAAAAACTCTGCTAATACTGCAAAAGTAGACCTAAGTAGCCAATTTAGCCTGTTTGAAGCATCTCACAAGCCGACACCCTATAGAAAAACACCTTTGACAATTTAAATGAATAAGAAAACTAGTTAAAAACTCTGCTAATACTGCAAAAGTAGACCTAAGTAGCCAATTTAGCCTGTTTGAAACATCTCACAAGCCAACACCCTATAGAAAACATCTTTGACAATTTAAATGAACAAGAAAACTAGTTAAAAACTCTGCTAATACTGCAAAAGTAGACCTAAGTATCCAATTTAGCCTGTTTGAAACATCTCACAAGCCAACACCCTATAGAAAACACCTTTGACAATTTAAATGAATAAGAAAACTAGTTAAAAACTCTGCTAATACTGCAAAAGTAGACCTAAGTAGCCAATTTAGCCTGTTTGAAACATCTCACAAGCCAACACCCTATAGAAAACACCTTTGACAATTTAAATGAATAAGAAAACTAGTTAAAAACTCTGCTAATACTGCAAAAGTAGACCTATATATATATATATATATATATATATATATATATATATATATATATATATATATATATATATATATATATATATATATATATATATATTTATATATATATATATATATATATATATATATATATATATATATATATATATATATATATATATATATATATATATATATATATATATATATATATATATATATATATATATATATATATATATATATTTGCATCTCTGAGCGTTCACGTTTGATTGGCAGGGGTATGGGGTGGGGGGGGGGTATGAGAACGTTTTTCAAAGAGGAATGTCTAAACGTGAAAGTATTATTCTTTGATCATCATTTTCAATTTTTCTTAACAGGGAGGGTCATTCCAGGTATGTAATCAGATTTTTGCCAGGGAAGGGTTGCTATTTTTTTTTTTTTTTTTCGCTTTCTTCAACTCACAAACTTGTATGTTTTTTGTACCTTTATCACATTAATCTTTGAGCTGATTTTTTGACCATTTGTGAATGCTCAATTACTTCTGAATTTTATCAGTACATGCATGTTCGGGGACAGTACAATAATACAACATCAAAATCCTCCTCCCCTCTCTTTTAGAAAGTCCCCCTCCTAGCCCCCTTTATATTCTTTCAAAAATGGTGTACTAACTGAAATTTAAGACTCCTAAAGGGTGAAAGTTTTGAGTGTAACTAGGAGGAGTTTCAAAACGCATGACTATATTTTTTTTTTTGCTACATTTAGCTGAAATATTACACTGGTAATAAACCATTATTTGTACCGGTGAAAAAAACGCATTTTGTATTTTTACCACACATGGCACGCTCTGTCATCATGTGTGGGACACTTCTACCCCGTGCCGGCCATGACACCTTCTTTAAAAACTTTTGAAAGTGAAAAATTCCTTACTTATAAGCTTTTCAAGTTTTAGGTTTCCCCCTCCCAACCCCCCCCCCCATGTCACTAGATCTGTTCAGGTTTAAAATAAGAGCTCTGAGCCACGATATCCTTCTAAATATCAAATTTCATTGAGATCCGATCACCTGTTCGTAAGTTAAAAGTGCCTCATTTTTTCTAATTTTTCAGAAATAACCCCCCCCCCCCAACTATCCCAAAGAGAGCGGATCCGTTCCGTTTATGTCAATCATGTATCTAGCACTTGTGTTTATTTTTCCCACCAAGTTTCATCCCGATCCCTCCACTTTAAGTGTTTTCCAAGTTTTAGGTTTCCTCCTCCCACCCCCCCCCCCTAATGTCACCAAATCCGGTCGGGATTTAAAATAAGAGCTCTAAGACACGATATCCTTCTAAACATCAAATTTCATTGAGATCCGATCACCCGTTCGTAAGTTAAAAATACCTCATTTTTTTTAATTTTTCAGAATTACCCCCCACCCCCCTCCCGCAACTACCCAAATGAGAGCGCATCCGTTCCGATTATTTCAATCATATATCTGGGACTTGTGCTTATTTTTCCCATCAAGTTTCATCCCGATCCCTCTACTCTAAGTGTTTTCCAAGATTTTAAGTTTCCCCCCTCCAACTCCCCCCAATGTCATCAGATCCGGTCGGGGTTTAAAGTAAGAGCTCTGAGACACAATATCATTCCAAACATCAAATTTCATTAAGATCCCATCACCCACTCATAAGTTAAAAATACTTCATTTTTTCTATTTTTTCCGAATTAACCGGCCCCCCACTCCCCCCCAGATTGTCAAATTGGGAAAACGACTATTACTAATTTAAGCTGGTCTCGTCCCTGATACGCCTACCAAGTTTCATCGTCCCAGCTTAACAGGAAGTGCCTAAAGTAGCAAAACCGGGACCGACAGACCGACAGACAGACCGAATAAAAAAGCATGACAATTGTAAAATGAAGATAAACATAATAAGGCACATAATACCATAAAACTAACATAATGACACAAAATATCGCAGACAAGATCAATATATATTAAATGCTTTATAGCTACACGGATCATGGCAGCAACAACAACAAAATTAAATGTTTCAAGCACACAATACTTTTCTTATTCTTTTCTTATATAATTAGATGTCGGTCCAGATCAAAAATTAAATTAGTATTAATTTTTGTTTTAAATTTTTGTGTATACGGTTAACGAGCGTTTTGAGTGCATTAAATTATGTGTAATCCTCATTAGATAAGAAAAAATGGAGCCTGAAAGCAACAGTTAGTAAGTTATTTCTATCAAAATAATCCCAAAATAGTCCCTTTTTAAAACAAGAGCTAAGAGCTCATATGGCACTTGTGACGAGGCGAGAAGAGCTAAGAGTCAAGAGATCATATGGTATGAGCTCTAACAAAATTCTATGAATCAATAGATTGATTTAAAAAGGAAAATAAGAGGCTTAATGCCGGTCAAGATTTAAAATAAGAGCTCTGAGTCACAAAGTCCTTCTAAATATCAAAATTCATTAAGATCTGATCACCCACTCGTAAGTTATAAATACCTAATTTTTTCTAATTTTTCCTCTCCCTTTTGCTCCCCAGATGGTTGAATCTGGGAAAACGACTTTATCAAGTCAAATTGTGCAGCTCCCTGACACGCCTACCAATTTTCATCGCCTTAGCACGTCCAGAAGCACCGAACTCGCCAAATCACTTTACCCCTCCCCCCAACTCCCCCAAAGAGAGTGAATCCAGTACGATTCTGTCAATCACGTATCATGGACATTTGTTTATTCTATCCACCAAGCTTCATCCCGATTCCTACACTCCAAGTGTTTTTCCAAGATTTCCCCCTCCAAATCCCCACAATGTCAAAAGATCTGGTCGGGATTTGAAATAAGAGCTCTGAGACATGAATTCCTTCTAAAAATCAAATTTCATTACGATCCGATCTTCTATCCGTAAGATATAAATACTCCAATTTTCATGTTTTCCAGGAATTCCGGTTCCCCCCTCCAACTCCCCCGAATGTCACAGGATCTGGTCGGAATTTGAAATTAGAACTTTAAAGCACAAGATCCTTCTAAATATCAAATTTCATTAAGATCTGGTCACCCTTTCGTAAGTTACAAATACCTCAATTATCAAAATTACCCCCCCCCCCCCCAATTCCACCAAAGAGAGCAGATCCGGTCCAGTTATGTCAGTCACGTATCTTAGACAGGTTTCTATTCTTCCCATCCAGTTTCATCCTGACCTCACCGCTTTAAGTATTTTCTAAGATTTCCGGTACCCCCAACTGCCCCCCCCCCAATTATGCTTGATCCGGTTGAGATTTAAAATAAGATATCGGAGTTACGAGGTCCTTCTAAATATGAAGTTTCATGAAGATCCGATCACTCCTTCGTAAGTTAAAAATACGTCATTTTTCTTATTTTTCAGAATTATCCCCCCCCCCCCGCAATTGAGCGGATCCGTTCCAATTATGTAAATCACGTATGCAAGACTTCTGCTTATTTTTCCAACCAAGTTTCATCCCAATCCCTCCAATCTAAGCGTTTCCCATCACTTTAGGTCTCCCCACCCCAAACTTCCCCAAATGTCACCAGATCCGGTCAGGATCTAAATAAGAGCTTTGAGACACCATACTCTTCTAAAAATCAAATTTCATGGAGATCCAATCACCCGTTCGTAAGTTAAAAATACCTCATTTTTTCTAATTTTTCAGAATTAAACCCCCCCCAACTACCCCAAAGAGAGCGGATCCGTTCTGGTTATGTTAATCATGTATCTAGGACTCGTGTTTTTTTTCACCAAGTTTCATCCCGATCCCTCCACTCTAAGTTTTTTCCAATTTTTAGGTTTCTCCCTCCCAACTCCCCCCCCCCCAATGTCACCAGATCTGTTCGGTTTCAAAATAAGAGCTCTGAGCCACGATATCCTTCTAAATATCAAATTTTTTCAGAAATACCCCCCCCCCCAACTACCCAAAAGAGAGCGGATCCGTTCCGTTTATGTCAATCATCTATCCAGGACTTGTGTTTATTTTTCCCACCATGTTTCATCCCGATCCCTCCACTCTAAGTGTTTTCCAAGTTTTAGGTTTCCCCCTCCCAACTCCCCGCCCCCATCACCAGATCCGGTCGGGATTTAAAATAAGAGCTCTAAGACACTATATCCTTCTAAACATCAAATTTCATTGAGATCCGATCACCCGTTCGTAAGTTGAAAATACCTCATTTTTCTAATTTTTAAGAATTACTCCCCCCCCCCAACTACCCCAAAGAGAGCAAATCAGTTCTGATTATGTCAATCATGTATCTGGGACTTGCGCTTATTTTTCCCATCAAGTTTCATCCCGATCCCTCTACTCTAAGTGTTTTCCAAGATTTTAGGTTTCCCCCCTCCAACTCCCCCCAATGTCATCAGACCCAGTCGGGATTTAAAATAAGAGCTCTGAGACACAATATCATTCCAAACATCAAATTTCATTAAGATCCAATCACCCGCTCATAAGTTAAAAATACTTCATTTTTTCTATTTTTTCCGAATTAACCGGCCCCTACCCCCCCCCCCAGATGGTCAAATCGGGAAAATGACTATTTCTAATTTAATCTGGCCCGATCCCTGATACGCTTGCCAAATTTCATCGTCCTAGCTTCACTGGAAGTGCCTAAAGTAGCAAAACCGGGACTTTAGGTTTTCCCCCTCCAACTCCCCCCAATGTCATCAGATCCGGTCGGGATTTAAAATAAGAGCTCTGAGACACAATATCATTCCAAAAATCAAATTTCATTAAGATCCAATCACCCGCTGATAAGTTAAAAATACTTCATTTTTTCTATTTTATGCGAATTAACTGGGCCCCCACTCCCCCCCCCCCCCAGATGGTCAAATCGGGAAAACGACTATTTTTAATTTAATCTGGTCCGGTCCCTGATACGCTTGCCAAATTTCATCGTCCTAGCTTACCTGGAAGTGCCTAAAGTAGCAAAACCGGGACCGACAGACCGACAGAATTGGCGACTGCTATATGTCACTTGGTTAATACCAAGTGCCATAAAAAAAGCCTAGATTGAACTGAGACTCTCTGAGTGATTATACAAAAAGCACAGATTCGTATTAAAAACTAGGTATGGATGAACATAGGACAACTCCAGCACCATCACAATAGACTTCAATCACAAATCACAGTCACATTTCCATCAACTTCCGGCACAATCACAAATAAATTCTATTCAATTCAATTCAATATATTAAATGCTTAATGAGCCCGGGCAAAATCAACAACAACAAAAATTAAATGTTTCAAGCACACAATGCTCTTCTTATTCTTTTCTTATATAATTAGATGTCGCTCCAGACCAAAATTTAAACTCGTATTAAATTTTGTTTTAAATTTTTCTGAATACGGTTAACGAGCGTTTTAGTGCATTAAATTCTGTGTAATCCTCATTAGAAAAAAAAACGGAGGCTAAAACAGTAGTTAATAAGTTGTTTTAGGATTGCAGTTAGGTCAGATTAAATTTGAATTAAATTGCATATATCACCGGGAACACACTCTAAATAAGTTTTCTAATTACTGAAAGGAATTTGCAACAAAAATGATTGTTATAGTTGGATCAACTACAAAACCTTTAACCAATTTATAGCCTAAGATCACTTCTTAGTTAGTCTCATTAATTAATGAATATAAACAGTTATCATATAATGTTGGAGGCAGTAAGTAAGACAATTGAGTCTCTCTCGATTTGCTTTCTCTGTTAACATTTTCGTCATTTGGTGTTTTATTTGTACAAAAGTCAACAGAGAAAATTCTCTGTTAACAGAGGAACGACGAACTACTAGTTTTTCGTTGTCAAAAGTAAACTCTGTTGACAATTTCAAAGACGGGTTAAATAGATTTTAAGATTTGAAGTAGAAGATTTAGAAGATTTGAAGTAGATTTTACTTAAATTGCAAATTTCACCGGGAACACACTCTAAATAAGTTTTCTAATTACTGAAAGGAATTTGCAACAAAAATGATTGTTATAGTTGGATCAACTACAAAACCTTTAACCAAATAATAGCCTAAGATCACTTAGTTAATCTCATTAATTAATGAATATAAACAGTTATCATATAATGTTGGAGGCAGTAAGTAAGACAATTGAGTCTCTTTCGATTTGCTTTCTCTGTTAACATTTTCGCTAACAGTATTATTAACTTTTCGTCATTTGGTGTTTTATTTGTACAAAAGTCAACAGAGAAAATTCTCTGTTAACAGAGGAACGACGAATTACTAGTTTTTTGTTGTCAAAAGTAAACTCTCTGTTGACAATTTCAAAGACGGGTTAAGTAGATTTTAAGATTTGAAATAGAAGATTTAGAAGATTTGAAGTAGATTTTACTTAAATTGCAGATTTCACCGGGAACACACTCTAAATAAGTTTAAATGATCTTTTAAATGATAAAAGATTAATGATATATGATTTATGATAAATGATTACTAAAAAACTACAAAATGATTGTTATAGTTGGATAAACCATGAACCTTAATTAAATATTAGCCTAAGATTACTTCTTAACTATTGTCATTAATTAGTTAATACAAACAGTTATCATATAATGTTAATGATGGCAGTAAGTAAGACAATTAATTGTCGTTGGAATTGCTTTCTATGTCAACATTTTCACTAACACTATCATTAACTTTTCGTCATTTGGTGTTTTATTTGAAAAAAAGTCAACAGAGAAAATTCTCTGTTAACAGAGGAACGAAGAACTACTAGTTTTTCGTTATCAAAAGTAAACTCTCTGTTGACAATGTAGACGACGGGTTTAATCGAACCCTCAAAATATCGTCTGTCGACATTTCTGTTGATAGGGGATGGAAATCGAACGAGGATTTTGTAGTTTTGGTTGGTTTGATTTGCCTGTAGAAGGAATCTTTTTTGCAAGATACTTGGCTGTAGACAGACAGCGCAGACGACAGTTTGTGCTTCTATCTGAGGCTGCATAGGTCGGTAAAGGTGCAAATTGGTTCACCTCGATTTTCATCAATCTAAGCAATTCATCAATCCACTAATAAGCCAATCTGGCCAAGCAATTGGAAACAAGCCAATCTGGCAGCACTGTTTCTGGATGAAAATCAAGTGAGACTCTCAGAGTGATTATACAAAAAGCACAGATTTGTATTAAAAACTAGTCATTTTTACTCAAATTTTTTTTTACTCAATAACATTAAGGTCTATTTTGGAGCTGGAGACAAAATCGCAAAATACCGACACCTTCCTGTGGCTTGATCTTTTTTGTTACTTAAAAAGAGCACTAGAAGCTTAAAACCTCACATGAATGAGCCTATGTAAAATAGACTCTTTATTTCTACGAACTAGACTCTTTTATACATTTTAATATTTTTTTGTTTTACAGGGGCAATTACCCTCTCTGTTATGTAACAGACACCGGCATCTCTTGGAAAACATTCCCTATGATCCAACATGCACCTGCTGGCTGTCGTGGGAATTACGGGATAGTCTGTCGTGGGAAGTACGGGATAGTCCTAACATCGTATGTTAGGACTGTTGTGGAATGGCAAACTACGGCTTTTTCAGCCGTAGTAGTAGTGGTAATAGAAATAATAGTTATAGTAACAGTAATAGTAGCAGTGGTAATAGTAGTTGTGGGAGTGGTAGTTGTAGTAGTACTGGCAGTAGGAGTAGCAGTAGTAGTAATAGCAGTAGCAGTAATAGTAGTAGTAGTGGTGGCAGTTTTAGTAGTGGCGGTAATTTAAGTAGCGTGCATATATTGCCTTTTGGTCAATTTATCATCCCTCTCATCATTCCCGGAAAGTTCCGCCTTAATACTTTCAGTCATTCCTTTTTGAGAACCTTTTATTGATTTCAACGCTTGTTTTAAACTTACTTCAACCGGAATGGCTTTGATCTTTTTGAATACAGAAGGTCAAACATGCTCCCTTTTCCTGATAACAAATAATGTATGTAAACAATGGGTGAATTATATAACTTCACAACTCCTGCCCCTAGGGCTGTGGGGATATTCATCGCCAGGGGCATAGTTATGGGATCTTCCAACCACGCTGATCAATTCTGATCAAATATCTTCGGGAAACAAGGTTGATGGGATGAGGCCTGGTTGCCTTCCAATCACTTTCGACACTTGAAAAGGGACTAGAACTTTCCAATGGAATTAGCCCCTTCTGAAATTTCCACGACAATTCTTTTCGTACGAAGTGGCTTGGTGAAAAAAAAAGAAAAAGAAAAGATAATATTTTGTTCCCACTTCGCTCTTTACATGGCAGCGCTATTGCACTGCCTATGAAAATGCGATGATGGCCAGGGTTATGCAGTAGTATTTTACTAAGCCTTGGACGATTGCCGCCCAACGGTTGTTCTAGACTCCTTTCATACGAAGTGCCCTGGTGAGCACTGATGAGCAACACTTTTGTTTTGTTTCCTCGCTTTGATTAAACGCTGAAGTTGTTAATCTGTAAGGATCTTAAAATAAATACTAGGTACACCAACTCCCAAAAGTTGTAAGCCCCTCATTGCAACTAGCAAAAGTTGCAAACCCCCCATCGCTGAAGATGATTGTAGTGCTATTACTCTGCCTATGAAAATGTCATGGTGATCAGGGTTTGACGGCAGTATTTTATCAAACCTCAGGACATTGCCACCCAGCCGCTATTCTAGACATAGAAGTTCGAAGGTAGTGAGGGCATCGTTATAGGAAATGTCTGTTCCTAATGGTGATATTGGTTGCCCATTTCTGGATTAACTCTATTTTCTGCATTAAAAAGGTGGTTCTTAATAATGAGTGGCTCCAGTCAGGACACGCTTATCTGCATATGGGGCAATTATAGCACAGGTATGCCTGAAGAAGTAGTTTAATAACAGAAATAACTTAACACCTCCTAACAGTCAACTTTTCTAGCTTCTCAGATACAAAAAGATCTACGTTGCATGGGCAACGTGAGGTGTTGCGGCAACCTTAGTTCGGCTTCGCCGAGTAAGGTGTTGCGAGAGCAACACTTTGGTTTTTTTTCCTCGCTTCGGTTAAACGCTGAAGCTGTTAATCTGTAAGGATCTTAAAATAAATACTTGGTACACTAACTCGCAAAAGTTGCAAACCCCTCATTGCAACCAGCAAAAGTTGCAAACTCCTCATCGCTGAATATGATTGTAGCCTAGCAGTTGATTATTACTTACAAGTCCCCTATATGTCTTACCACTGGAACCAAATTGATCTTACCATCAAATACAGCGGAAACAGATAACAGGTACACCAACTAGTAAAAGTTGCGAACCCCTTATTGCCGAAGATGATTATGAACTAACAGCCGACTGTTGCTTAAGACTCCCCTATATGTCTCTCAATTGGTATCGGCCTATTTTTGTTTCAGTGTGTACCTTACTACTGAAGTTGTCAACCCCTTTAAACTTTTCAAACTGGTATATCTCATGAAGGAAACTTTCTACCAAAAAATGGACGACATATCCTTTGATCAGTTCATCACGAGCTATCGATTACCGTCAAAAAAATTTGTCTGTCTTAGTTCAAAAGTTGACTTTTTTGCCGTAGGCCAAGTTTCTAACGTCATCACTTAGAAAGGAGCAAAGGATAAACTCTAATTTCTTCAGCAATGAGAGAACTTTTAAAGTTTATGAGGCATATTTGATACCATTTCTGTATCGGCCTATTTCGCCTAGAGACAACTTTCTAAGCTTTAGAACTTAAATTTTGTCTGTCATTTATTTCAGCTAGGCACCAAACCATGCGCATTAACTGAAGCTGCCAGCAAATGTATCTGACTTAGGTAAACACGCTGAAAATTTTTACAGTAGTCAAAACTGGGACAAACATCTATCGTAGACATATTGAATATACCTGGGCACTGGAGATTGCCCTTCAAATTGGGGAAATTTCCCCTTCAAGTCGTAAAATGAGGTCAATTTCGTATGTTGTTATGTTAATCAAGGTCTCTTCATCATATCTGAATGGATTTAAATTGACGTAAATGGATGTAAATTACAGTCGCAGTCTTCTCAACTAGAAATTCTACTTTCTCAGCCCTCACCACTTTATTGTCAGAATCATTTTCCTGCCAGATGGCACAGAACCCTTGAAACTTTTGTACAAAACGGTACTGTAGTTGTCCACTTTGAAACGGCTAACGAGCTTAGAGTTATACCTTTAATGTCACTTTTTTTTCTTAGCTTCTAGGCTTAGGCTATATTTAAGGGCATGACCAGGTGGCAAAAGGTTCATTGAGCCTTCTTTGCGCTTGATATTATAAAAGGTGGACAAAAATTTTGTGTTTACTCCTTCTGGAATGTCTTGCATTTCTTCCAAGTATATCATCAAACACTCTGCATACTTATAAATGGCCAGACGATGCCATGGCCACCTACCATGGTAAGTTACCATAGTAAGCTCGTATCCTGAAGAATAACAAGGCAACAAGTGACCATAAGATGACACCACTATATTAATCTTAAGACAAACATCATGATAAAGAAGTAAACAAAATTTTATAAGAATTTGTTGAACCTGTGGAAGCAAATAAGTGAATCAAACACTTAATTTTGATACATTTAATCTTATAACATATGTAATGTAACTCCAATACAAACAACGCTCTTGCTCTTGGGAAACCTCTGGTATTTCTAAGAAATTGCAAATATTAGCCTGAGAAGTTATTATTATAATATGATTTTACCCCATGAACTTTGGTCTGAAATATCTTAGCAACAACTTAGTAACAAGTGACCTGTGTCCTAAAGTAATCAATCAGTGTTTCAAGTGTGTAACATTAACAGTAACAAGAGTGTTCTAAAGACTTATATTCAAAAATTACTCCATGCGTGTTGCTGTCTTTGCAAAGCATTTGCTTTCTTTTAATTGACAAGTGATGTGATATAGTTTGGTCAGAACACTCAGTTCCAGAACATGTCTGTTTCAGAGAAATAGCGCTTTTTTATAATTTTTTTCGCAATGCTCTGTGACGGAATGTTAAAGAGCAATTTAATGATAAGAAGGAAATTATGCGTGAAATGTCGGTAAATTTATGTAAAGGATCACTTTTAGTTTGCTGACGCAATAGGCGCAATTCTGGTTGAAATACCGTTATGCTTTGGTCAATGCATCAGCTTCAGGCTTGTTGAAGCTAGTTAATCCGTCCTTTTGAAAGAAATACAAAGTTAAAATACTATTAGAGCAGAATAAATCTTTTGTCCCTTACATGATATTGGAAGGACTTACTTTATAAAGAATTTACTTCAGAAAAAAATTAAACAGAAAAATATACTATAAAATGCAATCATTGAGTGTAATAATTTGTCTATAGGTAGAGTTGGCTCTACTTTGGATTACTAGTACATTTAAAATTGTCAGTTTTATGTATAATTAAAATGATTCAAGCTAATCAAAAGCTTCTGAAGAAATTTTAGACAACTCTAATGGTAGACAATCCACATTCTATGTGGTATAATAGAGATTCTATAGTGCGCTGTTGAAATAGTGATTAGCTATCCAAATACTGAGTGTCTTACTTTACTTCTTGTATATGTGCTGCTTTGAAATGAAATATATTTTCAGACTCAAATCATTAAGAGAATCAAGAACAAAATGAAGACCAAAATAATATCAAAAAGGTGGGGAATGACACAAAAATGAAAGGAAACTGTATGATTATCACAATATTGGGTAAAATTCTAGATTAAGAGTTTTTAACTATTTGGGTAAGATGCATAGTTGAACTAGGTGAATCAAACTTTATGGAACAGATCCAAAGCCTCGACAATGTCATGGGAAGTATCAGTTTTTCTTTTCCAGAGGACACTGAGGTTTAAAGACTTTGGGTAATTTTTAATGTTACAAAAGTAAAATTGTTAGAAATAGACTCAAACCTTAAAAAAAAGCACTAAAACAGCATTTTGAGCCATGCTTAATCCTTCATATAACTTGAAATTCTGTAGTCATAATAAGTTGTTGTTGTGGCTTTCAAAACTTAGACCCAAAGAAATCAATCAACAGCCAAAACTAAGGTAGATAATTTCTGTCAAAATTTAGATTGCCGGTCTTCTGATCTGGCCTACATTTCATCTATGCAGTCTTTCAAGCCCTTCAAATAAGGATAGGGCGAAAATTGTAGCTTTAAAAACCTCTCAAGGGTATAGGCTAGCCTTTATTACGCCCCAAATTCATTCCTGATAATCTCATTTTCCTACCTAACCCCTACTTTACAAGATAGAAAAAAAACTCATCTACAACTCTGCCTATTGTCGAAAACAAACGAATCAAGAAAAGAAAAAGACTGAGAATTTCCTATTTACGAAAAGACATAGCCTATGACTGATATAGAGGTTTCTGAACCTGATTCAATACTCTATCCAAATATAATGATTATTTCCAATCCTAATTTTCTGTAATAAGTTTATAACTTAATTTATTGCCCATTATTTCTGTTTCTTCTTTAAATTGCACGCGTCACAGGAGCCTTGTAACAGGTTGCATTGCAAACTTGGAAAATCTGTAAACAGAACTCTCGAGATAGTTTTTTCCTAGTCTTTCCCGTCATTTCTAGGGATGAAACACCCCTCTGAGGTACCTATTCCTGGGTGTAATCGTAGTCAACGTGCTCGATGTGACTAGAAACTGCTTTCAAACTGCGTTAAACATATGTGTCATGACGACCTGAAAATACGCGTTTTTTTGTCTACTGGCGTCTGGACTATTTAAATCCCTAAACTGAATAATTTTGCTCGCCATAATTTTTAAATTGTGAATAAAACTCTTGTGCTAGTTTTTTTCAAATCCTTCAAGTCATTTTTAAGGGTCAAGCACCCCTCGACGGTATCTATTCCCGGGATAATCTGCGGGTTCGATAGGACTAGAAACTGCTATCGAATTGCGTCAAACAGATGTGTCATGACGACCTGAAAATAAGCATATTTTTGACTACTTGCGATTAGACTATTTAAATCGCTATACTACATAATTTTTGCTCGTCATAATATGTTTTAATATAGATTTTTACTTTTTTCTAGAAACAGTTCTTTCGGTAAGTTTCTGTTGCCTAGTCAACTAGTGAATTTGGTGCCCCAGAACTATATAATGGAAAAGCAAACTTACTTTACTTAAAATTCAATCCAAAATAATATTTTCAGTTGTATATCTTGCTAGGACTACTTTCAAAGTTCAGTTGTCCTGTTCTGTGGAACTAAAGGTTCAATTTACCTTTAAAGTGGCTAATTAATTAAGCAATGACACAATTATGCCAAAAAAAAGCAAAATTTACTCAAATCTGGACCTTTAAACGGTATTTGAATTAATATTTAATCAGTGTCCAACTTCATTTTGACAATTTTTTTGGGTCCTGCTAAAAATCCTTACAGAATATTGAAAAAATATATTAAGGGCGCCGGGGTGGGAAAAGGTGAATTTTTCCAAAGTCGTGACCTATCTCTATCTTCTTTCAAGTCAGAATTGTTCGTATGCCAGTTTTTTGAAAAATTATCGAGCCGTTTTTTTGTAAATCTCTCTCTCTCTCTCTCTCTCTCTCTCTCTCTCTCTCTCTCTCTCTCTCTCTCTCTCTCTCTCTCTTTCCTTTCCCCTCCATATCTCTCTTCCTCTCTTTCACTCTTTTTTCCTCATTTTATTTTTGACTTACATTCATGTAAGCTGTTTTGAAGAAATGTTTTGGATTTATAAACATAAGGTTTCGGATAAATTACTTCTCTTTTCTGGTCTTAGAATTTTATTACTTACAGGAGATCTAATTGGAATTTATCAAAAAGCGTGACAAAAACAAAAAGTTCGCCCAAAAAAACCGTCTCACCAAAGACAAGAAAACGCAAATTGAACCGATTAGAATCAGGGGAGTCTAGCGATTCAGACGATGAAGTTTCCCCTTCTGCAGTGAAACCCATCCTCGAAGAAAACGAAGACAAAACTGTAGGGGAAGAAAAAGAAGAAACGAAGTGTGTGGTAAATGCTGAAGAAAAGAAGCCAGAGCCAGCTCCAAAGCCGAAAACTAGACGAGGAAAGGTAAATCAAATGTTAAATCACATCTAGCCCGCTTGAAAAAAAGTTTATAATAAACTGTAATTTATGTTTATTTATATTAATAAAACCTGATTGAATCTAAATAGTTGTATAACATAGAGAAAAAAATCGGAAAAAATCCCGGTTTTCCGGAGTGTGGAGTCATAGGGTAAAAATCTTTTCATTTTGATGTCTTTGGTACTTAAAATATTTATTAAATGAGAATTTTCTTCTTTGAACAATTTTTTTAAAAGCCCGGTTCTTCAGTTTTCGTTACTATGGACTATATACGCTACTATGGTACAAAAGAGGTTGAAGAACCAAGAAATACAGATATGGTGGGCAGTCTGGATCGTTCAGGGTCGTTAAAATTGTATAGACAGATAAAGGGTAGTTGGGGGGGAGGAGGTATTTTGGAAGGCTGGGTTAAGTAGAGAGGATTTGAAGGCTTATTTGGATTGGAGGGGAAATGGATTTTTGATTGGGGAGAAAAGAAAGTATCAAGGGAGAAGAGGAAAGAAGGTAGAATCTATTGCTTGTCCTATGTGTGGATCTCAGGATGAAAGTTTAATACATTTTTTGTGTGAATGTGTCGAATTGAATGATTGGAGGCGAGAGATGTATTGTAAAGAAAAATTGAATGAGATATGGACGGTAGAGAGAATGAAAGAGACAAATTTCCTGAGTATTAAAAGGATAGCAAGATTTGTAAGGATTGCAGTGGCACATCGGGAGTGTTTTCTTTAAAGATTATTAATTTAATTTAGTTAATTTGTTGTTTGTTATGTAATTTTCCTATGGCCCACGGGCTTTTTCTGGAACAAATTATTATTATTATTATTATAGTTTGTTCTTTACTTGGTTAAGTCTGTTGCTGCAATACCTATTTTACATGCACATTTGAAGTCGTAGATTCTTGTTTACCCGTAGAACGATTTCTATTTTTCCATATTTATGTTTTTGATGACTCGGCCTTAGTTTTTTTTTTAATATAGGACTGCTCCCATCACTCAACTTTTTCTCTGCAATGTGTTGTGATCTTGAGCTATTTTTAATCCGACTGTACCTTGTTTTCAAGGATCGTGTTGAGAATTTCCGACAGCGTCGATGCAACCCTGCCGGTGGTGAAAAGTGGCTTGATCATAGATCAGGTGTTTCTGTGCCGTTGGGAACTATTCTTCAACCTTTGATGCGCAAAAGAAAATCAGTCACAGAGCTTGGATCCGCCCAGGATGTTGGAAAGTGTGATCGGTATGTGCTGACCACTCAGGATAAGGATTCGAGTGGGGAACTGGAAACCAGACTTTATAAGGTAAAATTTGGTCTTTTTCCTTCTTGTTCCTAACAATTTTCTTTTCTGGGGTTTGGGTAGGAGAACTTTGAAAATTGTTTTCTTTGTATAAAGAATAAAGGCAAATCTTATTCATATTTTCGGTCTTTAATCAAGCATGTTAAAACAAGAATTATATTAAAAATACTAATACTACTACTAACAACTCACCGTAGCACCAAGCCGCCTGAGGCCAACACAGAACAATATGTAGGTAATTTCTCTGGAAAACGTGTAGCAAATCTTCATCCACTTTTCGGAGCGCCCATGCTTCATAACCGTATTTCCCACTTTAGCTTCCAATGCTCTAATCTTTGTTTGCGTCAGGGAAAGCAACGTCTCTTTTCAGAGGATTGAAGCACGTCACATTGGTCTTATTAACGTTTATCTGAGGATCATTTGAATTGGACTCATGTTTGAATTTGTCATTCAGTTCACTATCAAACTGGGAGATTACTCGAGACCTCTCAAAAAGATTATATTTCGCAGGAAATACTAATCATCCAAAAATTCGAATCTTCGTCAATGTTTTCACACAAAACATACTTAATGACGGCCAAAAACAAGAGGGCAATTAGTTTAGCTCCTTGTGGAGCGTCACATGTTATTTTTGCACTTTTTGAGTCAAAATCCCTTGTAAAAAGTACTCATAGATGCACTGATATCTGTGTCTCGGGAAGTTTACTATCAATAATAGAACGTCTTTTCTAGCGCCCTTCCGTTTTAGATTCTACCATGCTGTGGCAAGGGGCGTGTTAAATTGGACATCTTGCAATTGTCGAACAAAAGGAGATCTACTATAGTAGCCATTGAGTAATTAGGTGGTTGAGCCACACTCAAAAAGCTCATATAGCTTTTAATGTGATCGATTTCTTCTGTGACGTCCTAGTATTCAGTCAAGTTGTCTCATCAGGACTTCAAGCTCCTTTTTTCTGTCATTCAGTGAGCGGGCATTGCAGAGTAGAATGTTTGGCAATTTCATCTTTGCTGAAAAACAATGTGGTTCAAGCGTCGGTGGGTTTGCATGAACTAGAGGAAGCACCGGGTTGTTATACCATGGTCTTAGACTTGATGAAATCTCATAGGGTGGTTTGCAGTTAACTGAGGTCAGAGTCCTTGTTCTCTTAATGCGTTTATAAATGGAACGTTGCTCTGAGGTACGAACTGCGATTAGGAAGCGTTTGTTTCGTTGTCCTCTACAACCTCGCCATCTATTATTAGTTCTGGGAACCAAGCCTACGGAGTCTTCTATGGGCTTTCACGGTACTTGAGTTTGCTACTAATTGGCAAATGTAGATTGCGCAATGAGTGGCATTAAAATACAATGAGATGGCGTTTCTGCATATACAGATGCTTTTGAAGTATCACATTATTAGTTTTTTTCTCACCGTCTCATTTAAAAACTAAATTTGTTAGATAATTTCATTTGTTTTACAAGGTTTTGGGGTTTTTTATTTTTTAGGGCAATATTTTCGCCACTAGTTCCCTGTGATGGTGGTTCTGTGACGTTCAAATTTCAGCAGTTTGTCTTGTTGTTTTATTTCTTTATTCTTAATTTTAGCTATTTTCGTAAATTCCATCTTTTTTTTAGGGCTTATATTTATCAGGGCGTTGTTTTCTCCGTTGCCGGAAGCGATGCATAAGTCGTTTTAAAGGATGTTAAAACTTTGAAGCTGTATTTCGTTATTTTTCTGTCTTATTTTTCGCATAAAGGTTTTTTTTTCAGGGCAATGTTTTTCCTACTGCTGGAGGCGGGGCACAGGTCGTTCTCAATGACGTAGAAATTTTGAAGCAAACCTCGCCAACGTCAGTGAAGAAGCGTCGAGTGCCTGAAACCATACTACCCGGGGAGACCATTGATTCAAAATGTAAAACCGGTATTGCGGGGGGCTTAAGTTCTAAAAAGTCTAAACGTCAGTTGTAGATTTTTTTTTAATTTTAATGTTGTCTTCGTCATTTTTTTGTATTTCGTTGATTTTTATTCTTTTGCCTGATTTTTAACCAAAGAATTTTAACGTTAAATTTCATACTGCAATTTAGAAGCAGTATAGTTTCTATATTTGAATAACATTAGAATTTTGATGCTGTAATCATCATTTCATCAGTCTTTTCTTTTTTTTTAGTTTTGATAAAAATTTCTTTAATTTTACTTAGTTTTAGTAAATAAGGTTATTTTTAATTAATGAATTATATCAGTTTGATCAATTAATTGATTATTTAATTTAATTAATATCTAATCTGATTAATTTTGCTTCTTTATTATTAAATAAAAAAGACATGCATATTAAAATTAACGCATTCTAATGATTAACTTTAACTCAATTTTAAAGTCAACAAAAACTAAAGAAGTTACAACGATTTTCCTACAAAATAGTAAATTGGAAATTGATGGTGTTTTATTTTACAACTCTGAAATTCTAGTCAAATAACAATACTACTGTGGTTATAGATAAGTATAAAAATACTTTTTTCATTTAATATTGTTAAATATGTGTGTGTGAGAGAGAGAGAGAAAGAGAGAGACTTTTATTTTAAAAACGACTTTCACAGCGCGTGGCGCCAAATTAGCACTTTACGAAATCATTACCATCAACATCACCATCAACTAAAAAACCGATCATCAACATTTACTAATATGTGTTATTGGAATGTGTTAATGTTAAAACACAATTAATTCGCCTGGTTTTTTAATGAAACGGTTATATTCTGTGCATTGTTTTATAAGTTTTATGCTTCTCGGATTCGAGCAATAATAAAATATTGATTAACTTAATTTCTATGTTTTGTTTTATCACTATTTTATCATTTTTTGTTCTTCTTTGCTCCTCTTCTTTTTTATTCTCTCAAAGACAAAGAATACCAGAAATTGTAGATAACAAAAAAAGAAAAAGAAGTAGAGAAGTAAAAAAGGAGGAAAAAGTAAAAAAGAAGGGATATGAGAGTAATGCTAAATAATGCAGTTTTTTGTACTGAAAAACACGACAGAGCATCAAAGGTAATTGCCTGTTGTGTTTTTTTTTCTTTTATATCTCACCTCTTATTTGATTAAAACCGACTAAGGTTCGGGGTTTGATATCGCTGAGAATAGACTCGAGATCTATCCAGAGATAAACTCGGGGTTCGATAACACTATGGATAGACTCGAGATCTATCCACAGATAAACTTGGGGTTCGATAAAACTGTGAATAGACTCGATATATATTCACAGATAAACTCAGGGTTCGACAACACTGTGGATAGACTCGAGATCTATCCACAGATAAACTTGGGGTTCGATAAAACTGTGAATAGACTCGAGATCTTTCCACAGATAAACTTGGGGTTCGATAAAACTGTGGATAGGCTCGAGATATATTCACAGATAAACTCGGGGTTTGATAACACTGTGGATAGTCTCGAGATCTATTCACAGATAAACTCGGGGTTCGATAACACTGTGGATAGACTCGAGATCTATCCACAGATAAACTTGGTGTTCGGAACTAAAATAACAAATAATATTTGTTGGGCTAGGAAAAGGAGTTTCCGATAATCCGCCGGATTATTGGCGGACATTATTAATAATTTATGTGTCCATCAGTACAGATTTGAAACAAGAGCAAAAATATTATATTAACCTTTAGGGATTGCAAAATTTTTCAAGTCGCATTCGAACATCTGATCTCGCTTTATCAAGCTTTTTTCTAGTAAATCAATAAATCTATATAATAGGACAGAAATCAGAAAAAAAAATATACCGTTTGGTTCCCGTTTCAATGAACTTTCCAAATATAATAATCACTGCCGTTGGAACTACACCTTCCGCTCTAATGGGCCCAGATGTACTCTTAGGCTATAAACAGAAGTCTATAGGTTTTGTTGTTTTTCTTTCTTTTTTTAAAAAAAGCCAAACAGCCGTTGAAAAGAAATATGTACAAAAAAATAACCTAGTGCTATAATTGACATTACTACGGGGGGAGGGGACTAGGACGCAATTGCGACGAAAGTGATTATAAAATTGGGAAAGGCCATTGAGTGGGCAAATGAACAGCATATTTTTTTTTCTATCTGATTTCTATTCTATAACACACATTTATCTTAATTCCTCCGTTATTTTGTTACGCTTGTTGTTTCCAGAAAAAGAATTAAATTCAAAGCGGTTTATAAGAATTTTCAAAGGCTTACTGCTCTGACAACAGTGGATTCAATTGAAGGGGGTATACAGGGGGCATATTACTCACAAACTTTTTGCCCCCTCACTAAATTTTGGAGTACCTTTTCGAGATATTTTTATTTTAATAATGCCCCTTTTTGGTGTTTTCATTAAAAAATCGAAGGAAACAAAAAAATATACCTCCCTCTATATTTTGAAAGTTATATTTCGCCTCCCCCTCATAAGTTTTCACGAATTGGCGTCTCTAACTAGCAGCTCTTTCAAGCCCTTAAAAATTGTTCGAATATTTTCCTTTCACATTTCTCTATTGTTTGCTATAAACATTTCTAACCAAAAATAAGATTAACTGGATGGCTGGCCCCAGCCCCAAATCGTACTTCCTGGCTGAAAGGCTAGGAAATGGAGATCAGTGTCGCCAGTAAGGACTGTAAAGTCTTCTGTCACCTCATTTACCTTTATTAGCGTATAATAGCGTGTTATTATACTTTCTTGAGTATTATTGCATATAAACAATAAAAATTTATAAGCAAGTCCCAAATCCACTTTTGGACTAACAAGTGTTCCAAGGATTATATTAATAACTGGAGAATTTAATTTGTCAAAGTTGTTCATGCCAATAAATAAAGGATTTAACACTGAAGAAAAACTACTATACTCGCAATTGAGCAAGGGGTGTCATTGTTTAAAGCATTTGAAATTTCCACAAAATTTCTAAGCCTATTTGACTATTTCTTTTCCAAAAAGAAAATAATTTTTTAACAAAAAAATGAAAAAATTGCCTCCCCTTAGCTTTTGAAAAATATATTTTACCCCCTGTCCCAACACTTTCATGAACTGACACCGCTGATTACCAAACATAACCATTGCAGCTATAACATTTGCTTGGCCCCCCTTAGAGGGGCTGGGACACAATTGTCACGGTAGCAATCATCTTCTTCGGAAACAGTGTTGAACAAGGAATCGAAATGATACTACTTTTGCGTTATTAAAGTAGCCTATTAATAAAAAATGAACAATTGAAAAATCTAACTGTTACGTAAATTACGTAGACTATATTTCCTTTCGTTCACCATAAGGAAACGATATGATTCCGATTAATCGAAAAAAAACCTTGTCAATGAAAGAAAAGTGGCACAATTTTTAAAATAGTTCATTCATTTAAAATTGCATAATAATATTCCCTTAAGAATAACTACCCCTCCCTTAGATTTTGAAAAGTATATTTTGGCTTCCCCATACACTTTCATGAATTGATACCCCTGCATTGATCGAGGGAAAATCAAAATATTCTTTAGAAAGACTGATGACTCATCCCAATTTTAAATCTTTTATCATAATGAGGTCATTTTGTAAAAACAACAAATTAGGTCTCAGTAAATAGGAAGGTCAATTTTCAATGGCATAATAAATCAAATAATTCTTACCTGGTTTAAATGTCCTTGGCAAATTGGTCAATTCATAAATTGTCTTCAAAATTTCAAAAATATAAAAAAATAATGTCCAGAGACGCGAACATTGCAAACTACACAGATATAGATGAACTCCTATATCCACCCACAGCCTGTCACCCGTCCAATCACCTGCCTACTGCAAAGGGCCAACATTATTTTGTGATAATGCAAGCAGACTTTATCGCTCTGTATTTGGGTTAAATATTAGATTAATTCAGTGTTTCCACTATGGGGATTTCCCCCCTAAAATGGGGATTTTTTAAGTCTTTTAGGGGCGAGAGTTTTTTCTAGGGATTTGGGGATTTTCTAGGGATTTTTCCTCTCCCATGGACTTTTAGGGAAATTTTGGGGGTTTTCCTTTAATTTGTGGATCAGAAAATTCTTGATCAGAGAAGCAGGATAATTCGATTTAGGATCTGTTTCCTTGCGAATTGAACTTGGAATCACAGAGAAGAACTTCTTCAGTTGCTTAAAAAATTTTAACACCACACAGATATTGAGATGTACAGGAGTCCTAAGTAACAAACTAGCAACAAAGAACAGTTTGAAACAGTTCCATGCTGATTTGGGCTTAAAACAATAATTTCAGCTTGGACTGTTCTCGATTAATGAAGTCATATGGTTTGTCATTTTTGGGTTGTGCTTTCATAACATTATTTGGTAGATAGCATGTAATTTTTTTACAGGTCAGATAAATAAAGTTATAATATATTTTGATAGTTTTATAGGGTACGTAGTTGTTCTTACTGTAGTAAATTTTTTGACAAGCATTGCATGTACGATTATTTTTCTCCACAGTACTTGTATGATGTTTATGATTTTTGTGTAAAATAAAAAAAACTTGAACTCGAACTTGTAGCCAGCTTTATAAGTACTGACGTGAATAATAGAGGTAGGCTCTAACTATTCGAACACCTCTCTTACCCTTTCATTACCCTAGTTTGTAACAGACAAACAAACTGACAGCCATTTTTTAAAAACAATGGCTCATGTAGGAATGAATGGATTGTGTGTTTTTGGCAATCCTACGTACCCAGGGGAAAATCATGAACATTCATACTATAATTGGTAAATTTTTTGTTGTTCATTTTTTTTTTACTTACAAATAAAGTGCACATACCACTCGATGTCTTTTTTTTATGTTCTTTACAAATATAACAATCACTTCTGTCACAAATTCAAATTTAAGCACAGTTTAAGCTCTTGAAACCAAAATATTTCTAGTTTTGGGTTATAAACAAAGCTTAAAACATTGGTCTCAGCATTGAACTTCCTGCAGAAGGACTATGTGGAATCAACTAGTGCTTTAGAAATCAATGTGAACAATCGGAAGTTTTAATTTCCCCTTGAAAGCGTTTACTTGGGTCCGAACGGACAAGATTCCCTCTGTACGTCAAGGTCACATACCGCCGTCCCCCCTGATTCAATCAAAGTAGTTCTCAAAGCTGCACAGGCGTTCCATATCAAAGCAATAGGCCAGATACAGAAAAGGTTCAATTTCGAAGACGACATTTACAGATATGCTGAAATGGTTGACCCAGTGTCAGCCCAATCAATTCAGCCTGCCTCTCTACTACCTTTTGTTAGGAAGTATGGACAGATCCCATGGGACGGAACCAAAACCAAGCAGGAGTGGAGGAGGCAGAGCCTCATCGATATTGAAAACGTCAAAACAATGGATGCCGTGACCTGCTGGTGTTTGGTATTGGTGAAAAAAAATACTGCCGGAACAGAATTTGTATCCTAACCTAAAACCGGCAGTATTATTTATTTCCACTGTTCCATTTTCAAATGTCAATGTCGAGAGGTTTTTCAGTACTGTAAAAGTAGTAAAAACTGACCGTCAGAATAAATTGAAAACATAAACTTTGCGGGGGATTCTAAAAACAAAATATAGAATGAAAAGGGCTCAAGAAAGTGTGGAATGTGAAGATGATTAGTTACTTTACCACATGAAAATGGTGAAAGCTTCAGTCACCATACAAAAAATGTTGAAGACACATCAGGGAAAGATAAGGCCTGATTACGTTGTACAAGTTGCGATTGAACGGTATTAAACATCTTGTACTGTAATCTACATTACAGTATTACATTTTCTTTTCTATTTGCTTAATATTATTTGAAGTATATTTGAAGCTATTTGTATTTAGCTGATGATTGAAAAGCACTTTAAACGGCATGACAAGACATTCTATTATGGTAGTGATAGCTAGACTTCAATCTAAGAAGCCAAAATATGTTACCTTTCAATGGTACGGGTAAAATGAGATAGGGAGAAGCGGTTCAGGGAGTAATTAGAACATGGGAGATTTTTAGGGATTTTGGAACTGAAGATGGGGATTTCTAGGGATTTTTTAGCTCTTTATTGGGGATTTGAAAAATGAGAAAGTGGAAACACTGGATTAATTAGCTTTCTTAAAATCAGTAAAACTATCTTTAATATTAATAAGGCTTTGCTCGATGACTTTTAACAAACAAAATTGCAGGATTTATTACATGAGTTTAGCCAAAAAGGAAAGGAAGAATTTGAATGAATAGTCCTTGTTCTGTATGCGTTTTTTTATGTAAGTTATAATTTTTTGGAGGGGCTTGGGCTCTTCAAATTCAGCTTAACCTGATTGCACGTTCTAAAAGTAAATATTGGGAATTCAATTGAAACCTATCAAGCGCTTTTTGGGAGGCTCAGCCAAACAAAGACCGTGCTTGGGTAATTCTGGCCCCTGAACTCACACACATTTAGTGCCTCTAAAGAACGTCTTCTCGCATTTTTTGTATGAAAAGGGTGGTCTAGACTGATATTACCTAATAATTACAACAGGGCCGTATTCAGGTTTTTTTGGGGCAAGGGGGGTTACAAAAAAGACTAAAAAACTCAACAAAAAATGTTATATTCATTTTTGTTACGTTATTACGAGCTGGAAAAACATTTTTGGGGGAGGGAGGAGGTTCTACCCCCTCCTGGACACGGTTTTGACTTTCAAAACTTCAAAAGACATTCAGCGCAAGAACGTACACAGAGAGGAGGCCTCGAGACCTCCCTCCCAAAACCCCAGTTCTTTTGAATTTTTGGGCACAGCTTCTTGGAATGAAAGACTATGTGTTTTTTTATTATTATTGCATCCCTTCCCCGAAAACAATCCTACGTACGTACGGATTTAAGCGTGTAAATGTTTCTTGGGTTATCTTAGTATGTATGTGTTGTTTTTTTGTATTATTATTGCTATACTTCACCGCTTTTTCGGTCTTTAAATATCTGAAAAAAAGAAAAAATTAACCTAAAATTGGATTTTTGTTTACTTATGAGTCTATCATCCTCAAGAACATTCTTGGTTTTTTTATCAACTTGAAGAAAAAAAATATTTTCTTTTAATGCTTTTCAGGGAAGTCTTTATATGCGTATAATGTGTAAGTTTAAGGAGGAATTGAGCTTAAACTGTGTTTAAACACTTAACCTTGGAGCAGCGTCATTCCCAGGATTTGGCTTTGAAAACAATTTGGAAAACCAGAAATTCGGTGAAGTTTCTGTAATTAAGAAATATTTCGATTCCATAAGCAAAACAAAGTTTACTTTTGAAATTCATGAATATTCTTAAACATTTAGAGAGAGATTGTTCAAGCCAAATAATTAAAGTGGTGCAGCTATCAAACTGTTGAAGATCAAAAACATACCCTTCAGAATAAAATTTGCATAATGGATGTTTTTGTTGCAAGAAATATGAGGGTTTTTGGGAGAATTTTTTTTTTGGGGTGGGGGATAAAAGCCTCAGCTGAGGAATTTTTTTGTTTCCTCATCTGAGGAATTTACTATGGACTGACTTGGTCCGAAAACAAGTTAAACACTGTCTTAGTGCAAAAACAAGTCCTGGCATGGTGTGAAGACAACATCTGTCCTGATATGGTGCAAAAACAAACTAAGTCCAATCTGTTTCACTCCATAATTGACTGTTTAGCGGAAAGGTAGAAACGCAACACCTTGTCAGAAACACCCCTCCCCCACGTTCCCATCTCAGTGTCTACTTTTTAGCAGAGACTTTGGTAGATGTGTAGTAATTTTGTGTGAACCAGAAATATGCGAGTATCATAAAACAAATTGGAGGAATGAATTTTTCCCTTCTTGTATCTCCCCTCACGGACAAATCCTAAGGAAATAGTTAGTCATATGGCACCTTGTTTGAAGTGAATTTGTACAAGGCCCAGAAATGTATGCAGTTTTTACCAGCCTGAAACTTATATGGTGAGTATATGACCAATGGAGGAGCTTCAAAATGATTGTTCTCAAGTTTCAGAGGCGTGAAAGCATTCTTCCCTCTTTGCACGAATGTACTCAGTTCCGATGAAACGTGCGAGGCAAGAGGACAGTAAGGACAAACTTCCAGAAGCTTATGACACTCCTGAGCCCCATCTACCTTTAGCAGAAAAGTGCCCTCTCCCCAAACATAAAATGCCCCAAAAATGTAAAAACTTAAAATTTGGGCAATAGTGATTAATGGCACAACTATGTTATTTAAAGTGGCCATGCATTTTAGATAATGCCAATATTTATAGTTAGGCTCATTGTACATATATATATAATGAATGGAAACACCTGAAGACCTTTGCAGAGAAGAAAAGTATTAACCGATTTTAGACAGAAAATGTAGCAAAAAGAAACATTTCCTTTGTCAACCTGCAAAAACTTATCTCAGCCAAATGGTGCCCATTGTCAACACGGCAGAACAAAGCTGACACATACCATCTTTCACTTGCGGAAAAGTTTGATAGCTCAACAGATATGTGCCTTTAGACTTAGGGATTTACCAGTTTGCCCCCCCCTCCAGACTTAAACTCAGTTTCTCCACATATATGGAAGACTTAAACTCAGATTAATCACATATATGGCAGCCAGACGCAATTCTCTTATCATTATCGATTTGAGGAACGTCTCAATTGCATTTTCTTTTATACTCTCGATCTTGTCTAATTTATTTGAAATATTTTCGAGTGTTTTTTCGAGATTCCAAATTTTTTCAAATGTGCTTTCTTTCAAACTTTCACGACTCCAACAGTTATTCCATACTTCTTGCATATTTTGTACATCAAGATCCTTGTCTGTCTGAGCTTTAACAACTCTAAAGGGTGACCACAATTGGAAAACTCAGATTAATCACATATATGGCAGTCAGACGCAATTCTCTTATCATTATCGATTTGAGGAACGTCTCAATTACTTTTTCTTTTATACTCTCGATCTTGTCTAATTTATTTGAAATATTTTCGAGTGTTTTTTCAAGATTCCAAATTTTTTCAAATTTGCTTTCTTTCAAACTTTCACGACTCCAACAGTTATTCCATACTTCTTGCATATTTTGTACATCAAGATCCTTGTCTGTCTGAGCTTTAACAACTCTAAAAGGTGACCACAATTGGGAATTGATAATACTCTTTTTAGACATTAGAGACTTTAATCTATCTTTGAGTGAACTTTTCTCAGATAATTCTGATTTTTCTTGTCTTATTTGTTGGTCTAAATGATATAGCATTTTCAAACGTTCTCAGCAGATTGGATCATTCTCTGACAAATATAGGCCAGCCAAACGGGATATCTGCAACTGAATTGTCTCAAGGATGTTGTACCGGTTTTGCTTCTTGAGCTGCAAATAGGCAAAGTGTGGCTTTTTCAGCTGCTATTTGGAGAGTTAGTTTGTTCGTAGTCAGGGCTAAATCATCTATTTTTATAGTCAGGGAGGCCTTTGCAGTTCATGCAAGTTGGGTCATCTTTCATGCAGTTTAGCGTTTCTTTGGGATCGGTTCAGAATTCAGTTTTAGTTATTCATTACCAAATTAAAAAAAAAAAAAAACTTCGACATACTCTCCCTCGTAAGGTTCTATGGCCAGAAAAGAAAATCGAGAGGAAAAACATCTTGAAGATGCTCAACATACCCACACTGACACAAACGAACAAAAAATCCAATCATCCACCTCAAAATTTTCGAAACCACAACCTAGCTAGGGGAGTATCACATGATCTCAAAATATTTTAAATTGCATGTATGAAACCACGCCATGAGATATGCAGTCTACCTATAAAATTGGTTATTTAGATAACTACCAGTCAATAAAGAAAGAAGTCGTTCTTCAAGGTATAAAATATCGTTAAAAGCAGACCGAAATAGGAACATATCCCATTCGCCTGTAACCGGAAAGGGTACTTAACGGTTATATAATAGACACTCGAGAAGTGAAGTTCGATTAATGCTAATGAAACGAAACAAAACATGATGAATGTCTGATATTTTAGAAACAAATTTGGGCTATATATTTGCACATTAGGGGGGGGGGGTGGCAAAGCATAGCATATATGAAATGCATAAACTAACCATTGCTGTAATTAATATATGCTATTCTTTACCCCCACCCCCCTAATGTGCATATATATAGCCCAAACTTTTGATAAAGCTAATGAAATAAAGCAAAATATGATGAAAATATAATACTTTATTAGGAAAATTTTAAAATTACAACTTAGAGTTATGTACCCAGAACGCAGAAATGTCGTTAAGAATCGCGTTATAAGGAGGTATTCCTTCTGCCATTACTGCCGCTCGCCTCATGTACTCTACTAAGTATGATTGTAAGTGATGGCGCGATGTGCCGCGGCGCCCTTTTTACGCCACTTTGCGGAACCCCACATTCTCTCTACTTTTTGGGTAGATAATGTAGCTTCTCAGAGGAGTACAAAGTCACGGTGTGTCCATTGACGCTTTTTTTTGGGCAACAACCCCTTATCGTGGAGAAATATAATTGCCTGTTCTTCGGTCCCTGGCTAATCCCAAATCTTAACTTGAACATCCATGGTGAGACACTATTTTCTATTACTAGTCAAAGCAAACTAACCGGTTATTATCCCATCTGATCTTGCCATCCAAATGATCGACAGTATAAAGAACTCTCTTGACCAGTTTCTTGTGTCGAAATTTTATAGTGTCTATTACATAACCAAAAAAAGCCAAGATAACCAAGTACCCAAAAAAATCTTACCAAAAATAAACGTCTAAAAAAAAGAAGAAGAAAAGAACAAATTAGGGGAAAAGCTAAGACAGATAGTCTGAGTGAGAAGCAAAAGAAATTTTAAGGCAGAGAAATTATCGTGAAAAGGAATCAAAAACAGAAAAATTAAAATCACTTAAAAAGAGGAAAATATTGAGACATAGAAAAAAGGAAAGACATAAATAACCTTTCAAGCCAAACATAAAAAAAAGACAGGTACGAAAAAGAAAAAAAACGGCCACTTAAACACATTCAAACAGAAAAAAAAATCCCGAATTTTCTCCTCAACGCCTTGCTCTTTACGCTAAAGTTTTCATTGTTTTAAAAGTAGAGTTGTGACATAGAGTCAAACTTTAGCGTAAAGAGCGAGGCACTGAGGAAAGAACAGCCCCTTTCATATACGGAGTAATTTCTGTTCGTTTTAAGTTTTAACGTCGCTCCTTACTTTCAGCTAAAAAAACTTTTTTATTTTAATAGTCCTATAAAGCGGGATCGCACTTTTCATACATCCTACTGTTTGAGATACGGTCAATCAGTTGGGTACCCAAAGCAATCCATAGAAAATTTCTATGGGAAATATCTTGCAAATTTTCCTCCGTTTTCGGAGCGTGCATGCATGCTTCGGAACCATGCTTGACCACTGTCATCACTATAAGCCTTCAAAATAATCTTGGTTTACAGACTTATCTTCCTATTCTTCCAGACTTTTTTCAACCCTGAAAGAACACCCTGGGCCATGGCCATTCTACTTCTGCCATCGATACCTACGGGTTATAGCGACCACAACAAAGAAGTTAAGTTAAATTAATCATAATGAAATATGCTAAATATGAAGAGAATATAATACTTTAGTAGCAAAATTATGGAAACTACAACAGAGAACCATGTAAAGTATGCCGTCCAGAACTCATTATGGTACTTATCTGTTAGCCAGTACACACTCGAGAATATGGATCTAAAGGTACAGGGTTGAAACAACCGAGACCCCTGGGAGATAGATAGGATACATCTAATTGTCTGCGTATACAAACAGCAATGAACTGATTATTGTCTGATTAAATAGATCCAAATTTTCGATTGCGCACTGGTTAACAGTACCCGTATTATATTAAATTCCTAACCTAACCACCTCTATATATTAAATATTTAATTAAAGTATACCTGTATAGATACCGTTTAGCTCGCTAAGGCTAAGCTGATTATCTCCGAGTGGATACAGAAAACCGGTTTCAATAGAGATCAAGAACAAATTGTAATAGCTATAACACGTCACCTTAACATGTTCATTACACCCACCGTATTTACTAACAAAAGCGTAGCTGTCCACTTGATCGATCTTCTCGTTACCCAACATCACCTTTTCATCTTCAGTTATTCCTGCCTTAGCTACGTAGTCTTTTTAACATTAATTTTGAAATAATCTCAGTTTATTAGAAAAACACAATCGCGAAGTTTGGAAGCAATGCCAAGAAACGTCAAACGCTAATTGCACGTAATATTTGCTAATGTGTTTATCTTTTGATCCCACTTTGCCATTAGACCTTTGTTTATCCACTGGAACGAACTCCTAGTTGGGATGAAAGTGAAATCAAGTCTGTCTGTCTTGAGATAACACCCTAATTTCAGTTGGGTGAAAAGCATTATCCAGTAGAATCATTATAAATTCTGGATTCGTTGCTTGATGATATTTGTTTTTGCTTTACTATTAGGTAATTCCTTTTATATAACCCAGTGGGTAAATTTTTCGTTGTTCATATTATTGACTGTGTTTTCGGTAAAATATGAAAGCCGGCGGAAGAAGGTGTAGAATGGTCAGGTTAGGTTATGCTATTTTAAGCCTTTTTTTATATCCAAAAACTAGAAATATTTTGGTCATTTTCAAGAGCTAAAAAAGGGCTTAAATTTGAATTTGCGATAGAAGCAATTATTATGTTCGTGAAGTTCTTAAAAAAAAGGCAGCGAGTGGTATGTTCACTTTATTCATAAGTCAATAATACGAACAACGAAAAATTTACCAACCAGTGGTTTAAGTACCCCCCCCCCTTTTTTTGGTTACAAATGTACTAAAATCTTAATTCTTTGGAGAAATCTTATCAAAAAAATGAAGAATTGGTTGGGATAATGAGTTGCTACCCTGCAACAAAATTTAAAAAAGCTTAAAAGGAAAAGTGTGAATTTTATTTTGTAAGCATAAACCCACTGCTTCTACTAACAATTCACTGCAGAAATATCCGCCTTAGACCAACACAGCTGCGCACACTTCCTCCATCCCAATTGATTCAAAACCCCCCTCTTTACACCCTCCCTAGAAGTTTCCATTTTCCCATGCATTTATCGATTCTCGATTTTGTCACTGTCGATTCAATTTACTAGAAAGCCGTTTTTAACAAGATTGGTGTTAACAAGGGTATATAAGCCGTATCTAAAATAAGAAAAAGAGGTATTATCTCTGAGGGACCGTAAAGGGCTTCAAATTGAATTTGCGACAAAAATTAATGCCGTATTTAAGTTTAGGATGAAAATCTGATTCCGTTGATAAGTTTGTTTCTTAGCTATCTGAATTTTCCGTTAATGTAAATATTTACCGCCGTGACTGGGTGGCAGCCCACTTTGATAAAAATCTTTTGCTTTGATTCGGCTTCTTTGCTTATATTTGATTCAGGAGGGGGCTCTGTAGTTAATTTTCCCTCAGACACCACCAGCCCTAGGAACAGCTCTGACTGTGATCTCTGTCATATGTAGGTTAATTTGGCTCATTTAAAGTTTTGGTGTAATATTGTTTTTGAACAATAATATTAAATCCCAACAAAACTTATGTTTTTCCATCAGTGCAGTAGATGTGTAATGTAAAGAGTTATAATTGTGTTTATTAATAAAGTATCGTGTCGTACGATTGGGATTTGTAATCCATCTTTATTTTTGATATAATTGGCCAATTGGTCTGTTTCAGTGGCTTGTTGAGGGGGGGGGGCAAAGGAGGGGCAGTTGCTCCCCAGTAATTTGAAAAAAATATGATTTATTAAGTAGCTTTAAGGCTGTTGCTCGTTTTCAGTTTCAAACTTGCTCTTTATTTTGAGCAGATAATTTTTTTATTAATCCATGCTCATTTTTAACATATGGAAAACGAAAAAAATAAATAAAAATAGCTGTCAATTACACTTTAAGGTATGCTCCACATTAATATTTTTCTAAATATACTCCCTTTGAAAGCTTATCATCAAGTAAAAATGTGAGCCTAGTTAATGGGAAAATTGAAGAATGTTCTATGCTTCCTGTTTTGCCAAACATGCTCAGGTGAATTTTTCTCCTCTGATATTTAAGATGCTTTCACTTCCTAAAATCTATCAGTTCAAGATTAGATTGTCTTGTTTTAAAACTAGCAAAAGTGGAAATCTATAGTTGAATACACCCTCATCACCTGCAAAAAGGAGAGAAAGGGAATAATTGAAGAACAAGAAAGTAAAGATACAGTGAATAGATGAAAAAATAAATCATTAAAAAGAAAATAAGAATTAGTGCTTTTTATAATGATATTCGTAGTATAACTAGTTAGGCCAAATCGGTTGTAGTTTTGTCATGGAATTTGGTAGAGGGGATCCGCTCTAGGAATCATTAATTGCTCTAATTTTTATTTCCAGTATTTAGTTGAAACTGTGATTCTCTTATTAGTCACTGAAACGCCTAATAAGCGCTGATAACGTCCTATTCCTTGCGTATTGGAGTCACATACTAACGCATAAATATTGAACTTCCTGTATGTACAATACCATCCTAACTTCTCACTACTTTCGCTTTTGCTAGGAATGTGCTAGGAATTATGACTGAAATTTGTCGCATTTCACGTAACGTCAGCGCTACTTGTGGGTAAGCGAGGAAACGAGGAAACCTTGTATATATTTTAAAGAACAATCTGTTGTATTTTTATGTTGACATAATCCATTTCCGAAATTTTGGCAGTTCTTCCCACATAAAATTTTCCACAAGAACAAGGTATTTTGTATACCCTGCTTCTTACACTTTTTGGATTAGTATCTTTTCCGCTATTCAGTAAAGCACTACAGCTAGTTGGGTTTTATTGATAGACATATTGCTCTATAATAAGTCTAAAATAATGAGTAGACTAGGATTCATAACTTAGAAAGCTCTTAAATACGAACTTTAGTGGAAACCATACAGCATTTGTGACGCGTCTATTGGCTATGTTTCGTTTTTAGCATCCCTAAGCAATCTTTTGCTATCTCGCAGCAAGCTCCGTACTTATGTATTCTTTTCTTACTTGCAGATTTTGCTACCGTATTTCCGGCTGTGAATATAGCTAAAAGCAATCTTTCCGTATTAACGTTTACTCAAAAGACCATACATGATATGTCCAGTTGGAGTGAAGATACTGAAGAGGAAAAAGAAAAACTAACAGGATATGTAAGTCATACACCTTATTTTAGACGTAAGTATAAAAAAGGCTCCAATTATGTTGAAGATGTGAAGAAAGTGCATATGTGAAAGTCTGCTGTTTTATGTCAGTTGTCTGCAGGGAATTAGGACCGGAAATAATTTTTTTTTTTTTTCAATATGTCATGAGAAATTTTTGTTTGTTTGATTAAAAAAAAATTATTTCCGGTAAAATTTAATTAATAAAAATTAAAAGAAAACTTAAAATAGATGCAGAAGTAAAGAAAATAATGTATACATAAAATGACTTCAAAGATTTTGTACCTTGAATTATATTCGAGGGCCAAAAGGAAAATAAGTATTTTTTGTTTGTTTCAAACTGATGCGGCATCTTGTTTTAGTTTTGCATTATTATTTTTGAAATCCCAATGATAATATTTGGTCCTTTGGCAGATGTTTCCTTCCCGAAGCTTCTGCAGTTCCTAGGTTGGGATTAAAGGATCAAAGCTAAGGCTACCGTTCTCACGGCTGTGGTGTGATTGTAGCTAACGAGGCTCTAAACTCCGTCCCTAGACAGCAGTGGAAACCTGTCAGCGCATCTCAAAGTGACGAAGTGGTGTAAACACCATTTAGCTCCACGCTGAGCGAGATGGTGGCAAACGCGCTCCGGGTGACCCGAAAGATTGGGGTCTTTGTGGTGAAATAGATCCCCATGAAACATCTATGGATTTCATACCTTGTAAAAATTTAAATATGGCTACGGCATCTTCGGTATGTGACTACAACGTTCCTGGCAGGCGACTCGACTTCGAGTATGGCGCCGAAGTTGAAAAATAAGCGAGCCATAACTATAGATAAACCCTGTAACACTATTAGGCAAACTAAATTAAAACTAAACATCGACTGCTAGAATGTGCAATCTGCCAAAGATGAAACTACTGAAGTCCTCCTCGCGCACGAAATAAAAAGATACATGATCGATGCACTCTGCCTTTCTGAAACAAGAATATATGACTTTAGCTCCACGCCGAGCGAGATGGTGGCAAAAGTGCTCCAGGTGACCCGCAAGATTGAGGTCCTTGAGGTGAAATATACCCCCATGAAACATTTTTGGACCTCAGATCTCGTAAAAATTTGAATATGGTTACGGCGTCCCTGGTATGCGACGCGGCCCCCATATGGGCGCGGGTGTAGAGAAGTAACCTAGTCAATCATGCTACGGCGTTCCCGACAGGCGAAGCGATTTCGAGTATGGTGCCCAAGTTGAAAAATAAGCAATCCATAACTATAGATATACCTTGTACCACTATTCGGCAAACTAAATTAAAACTAAACATCGACTGCTGGTATGTGCGATCTACCAAAGATGAAAGTACTGAAGTCTTCCACGCGCATGAAACGGAAAGACATAAAATCGATATACTCTGCCTGTCAAAATGTGGCTTTAGTGCAAAAGTTGTTTCTGCCTCTCATTCACTCCAACAGTTCTGTCTCTTCTATTCAGGAGTAGAGAACAACTTAGGACTCCACGGTGCAGGATTTCTACTAAGCCAAAGAGCCAGAAATGATCTTTTAGAATGGGAACCAATTTTCCCCCGCCTAGCCAAGATTAGATCCAAGGGTAGCCAAGCTAGCAAATCTGTACTGTCAGCCTATACTCCTACGCGTGATGCACTAGACGAAACGAAAAACGATTTTTACACAGAACTACAGACCGTGACTTCAGCTATAGCCGCACGAGACTACCTAATTGTAGCTGGAGATTTCAATGCAAGAGTGGTACCTAAGGACCAAACCACTAGCAAAGTGCTTGGTAACTTTGGATTAGGTCAACATTGCAAAAATGGCGAAAGGCTAGTCAATTATGCCCTAATGAACCAATTGACTGTTTCCAATACTGTTTTCCAACATAAGCCAAGCCACCTAATAACTTGGTACTCCAGTGATGGTGTTACAAAAGCTCAAATTGACTATGAACTCATCCGACAGCGGTGGAGAAGTTCTGTTCTAGATTCACGTTCTATTAAGGGAGCAGATACTGGATCGAAATCTGGGTCAGATCATAAACTGATCATCACAAAAATTCTCCTCGTCTTGCAGTACGTAGAAAGAATAAAACAAAACCTCGCATTGATAGCAGTAAACTCAAGGATGAAACAGTCAAATATGCCCTCATTTTAGAACTGATTAACCGCTTTGATGCACTGGATTGGGATTTATTAAGCCTTGAGGATAAATGAGGATTGTTCGAGACAAATATGTCGGCGGCAGCTGGTAAGTTTTTAGGGAACACAAAGCGAAACGACAACATTGGATCTCTACCAAAACGTTTTTCTTAGTTGAGCAAAGGAAGAATATGATCGGCCCCGTATAAGCAATCAACGACCTTCGTAAGCAACTTTAACTATTTAACTTAATTTAATTATGGTATACACTGGGTGCTAGAAAACCCCCTAATACAACACAATGGTGCCCAATTGGAAAAAATCTGCCCTTGACCGACTTGGATTACGCTGATGATGTCGAACCCCTCTCTGACCCTGAACGTGCTCGAAAAATGCTGGATGATATTGTCGAACGGTCAAATCTCATTGGACTTAAAGTATGCGCAGAGAAACCTAAATTCATTATCATGAATCATCCGACCCAAATATCTGTCAGCGTAAACTTAAATCAGCTAGAAAGGGTTGAGTGCTTTACCTTAGGCTCAATACTTTGCACTGGTGGCTCTTCAGACTTAGACATCCAGCAAAGTAATACATAAGACGCAGTTTACTTTCGTGTCCCTTCGAAAATCCCTTTGGAACCGCCGAGAAATCTATTCAGACTAAATGTCGAATCTATACGGACATGGTTCGAACCATCTTACTCTATGGATGCGAAACTTGGTCCTTGAAGCTTAAACACGAGAGAGCACTAGTTGCCTTCGAACATGGATTCTTACACCAAATACTTAGAATTTGCCGGCAAGATTGAACATCTAACTCCAATATGCGCCACTTCTGCAAGATTAGAAGAGATATGTCTACCACCTTTAAAAAGTGCCACTTAGAGTGGCTGAATCACGTCCTGCAGAGACCACCAGAATCCATGCCCTGTCGAATCTTTCTGGTTGAGCCCTACGATTCGTAGAAGAGGCATCAAGGAGGGCATAAAAATAACTGCTCGACCCTGATCAAGTCTGACCTGGATCTCATTGATAGCTTTAAGAAATTTGGACATAGATGGTCGGCCCAGTGGCTTCTGTTTGCAGAGCAATGGACAGCAGTACGTGAAACCTGCTCCAAAGAGGTCACAAGAATCCTGGATGCTGGGTGAGGCAGAAACGCCTGTATCCCGCCACAAGCACAAGTAATTAAGTTCCTTCATGATGCAGAATAGCATGGGCTCAAGACCAAAGCAGGTAAGTAAAGAATGGATCACAGATTTAATTTACCGTATTATTTTTATGTGATCCAAATGACAAGATTAGATGTTTTGCAGGCTTTCTAAAAGATGTAGTAGACGCCCTTAATGCTTGCGACAGAAACTTCTTTTCCAAGTTTTCCAAGTTCCATTATGCTCCTTATTTCTATCAGCGCGGCTGAAACCAGGTTTCATACCCCTAAGACGATTGAAAAAAAAATTAACTTTCCTTCGAATATATCTAATAAATAGATTTATTACCACCTTAGGTTTATCCAACCCCCACTCTCGCACTGAAAAGCTCGCTCTTTTCGAGACTTACAATTTAAGTGCTATCCAGAATATTCATAGCAGGTTAGGAATTGAATGATTTTCTGATGGTTATAAGACTGAAACCAATCAACTCAATAAACTTTCAACTCTAAATCTTGCACGGGTATATTGCACGACCTTCTATTGTGAAATAAAATCTTTGAACTCTATATGTAAATCTAAACTTATTCATATCTAAAGCTGAATTTAATCCCACGTAAAACGGGTGAATTTGCCACTTTGGCAGTACTGTAGGGGTAGTCTAAATTTCCCTTTCAATATTTTCAAAAACCAGCAAACCACCAACTCCCTGCATCTTTGACACTAGTTATAGTGCCTTACAGTATTATTCTATTCACCATCATGAGAAGTCCTATGGATTGTTTTACAAACACTTTATGAATTTGGACAAATATTCTGTTTGTAACCTTTATGTGTTTCTAGTTGGATGCTATTAGTTTAAATACGGCCATTTAGTTGAACCCTTCAACCAGCATCCAAGCTTGTAACATAAACTGTTCAACAAAATTAGCTATAGGACCACCATGTCATCTTTGGCTACTAATGGTGGTATTTTTTTTCAGTCCGAACCGTTTGGACTAAAGCCGAAGAACAGGGCCAATTGGCTGCCTGAATTCAAGTGAAGAAATATTGTGGACTACTGAAAAGATTAAAGTTAAAGGTTTCAAGCCAAACCCAGTTCTCCGTAAACCGTAAGCGTCAGGCTGTAGATTGTGATGTAATGTTTCAACTGCTTTTTTTTATTTATATATATTTAGCGGAACAGGTTGTAGTCCTGTGTCCCAACCTTCTGGAAGCAGAAAACAAACTCTGAAGCTTACATTCTCAAGGAAAGCATCAATCCACTTTGTTACCATATGGTGTTTGAAGGTCAAAGAATTTTATAATAACAGGGGAAAAAAAATCATATGGAGGACAGACTTATGTTGGAAATGTTCCATTGTGATGGCGTTATTCAGACGGTGGTGAAATCGCAAAAGTGCAATAGAATTTGTTTATCTATTAAAGAAAAAAACTTAAGTGGAAATCCAGACAAAATGAAAATCAGCAAACTGAAGTTGAAGGAGATCCACTTTAAAATCAAGCTGCATGTATCAAAATATGCTTGAATGCGTGTACAGCACTAAGGAGGTAGATAGGTCAGAAGTACTTACGGAGAACAGATCAATCAACTTTAAGTCTCCACAAGTCCTACAATTTGGATCAGAAAGAACTACAAATATTAACTTTTCAGACATTTGTAATAGATTGAATCCTTTTACAGAGCCATGCTAGGGACTACGTACTAGCTGAGCTTGGAACTAAAGGTATACTTGACAGCAGTAAACAAGTTACTGTCAAGGGTAGGTTTACACGGGAACAGGTCAGACTATTCTAAATAAATATATCAAAGTTAGGGGTTTTCAACGCCACGGGTATAGTACTATACTTCAAAAGGAAAACAAAGTTCAGTTTATCTTATGCCATAGGTGCGATCCCCATCGTTCTATTTCGCCTATTGTAACTGGCTTCAAAGCCCTGAACATAACACTTTAAGTAGAGAGACAGAAGCTGTAAATTAAAAAGCAAGTAGTAAACGCGCAAGACAACCTCTTCAAATAGTAGAAGCACGTGAAATAAAAAAAAAATATTGTAAGCTGTCTATTTATCAAAGAGAAATAGAGATGATGCTGTTCTGCAAAAATGGGGGGTCTGAGATCAAGCTACTATGTACCAGGGCTACCAATGTCACAGATTTTCTGTAGGACTACTCAAAGTTTCCTTAAGTAGCGGTCTTAGATTCACAGATTTTTCCATTGAGCAGTGAAAAGTCACAGGTTTCAAAGGTGAAAGTGGGCGTAAATCTACTAGAAATCGAGTTTGTCTGAGTTGCATTCTACAGAGTCTGGTTTTTTTGCAAACTTGAGACTTAGCTGTAAGGAACTTTTAAATGATCTCTGTGATATTTCATAGCAGTGGATAATCAACAATTATGCATCTATCGAAGGTTTTTCGTTTAGAAACATGTGGCCTTAGCGTAGAATTTTTCTTAACTGCTAGCGGGGCAGTTAAACATAGATGGCTCCAAAGGCTTTTTCTTGTGTGTGATATATAATCTCCTAAAGGATTTGTCTCAAGAAAAGAGCAAAAGAATATTACATGAAAGAATGGAGTATGGGAGCTTTCAAATTACAATGATAAATTTTGACTTTATTAGGATTGACCTCCGTATACTTATCTTTAATCACTGTATTTTGTGCGTCTCATTTTCCATTATTGAACAACAAAGTACCTTGAAAGTTTTTCTACCACCTTAAAAAAGAACGTTGGACGTATAATGTTGTGTTGATTGAAGCATATATATATAGAAAGTTTGCCAAATGCCTGCAGAAGCACAATGCTACCATTCTGGACGAAAATAGTAACGCGCTGAAAAGTGAGCCAAATGCCGTGTGGAATTTCCTTAAAAGGAAAAGAAGAAGTGATTGCGACGGTCCCAGCCTCTGGCCCACAGAAGAACAGTGGAATAGTTATTACAAAATAGAAATTGCAGCACCCGAGGCTCAGCTTGTGTCGAAATATGAAGATAACCTTGATCTCCTGTTAAGTGAAGCATCGCCTTCACTCAGGTTTGTGGTAACTGTTTCTGATGTTCGGGCGGTGCGATAATTAAAGCAAAGAAGAAGTCCTCGTGAGGCATTGACCAAGTGTGTGGCATGCATTTAGCTCATGGCAGCCAAAGGGTCCTTGAGCATCTCAATCTGTTATACCAGATGATCTTCACTTGCGGTTTAGTGCCAGATTCCTTCTGTGTTGGGGTTGTCACGCCATTATTAAAGAAAGGAAAAGACCCTGCTCAATGCGTTCTCACCGCCCCATATTAGTTGCCCCAGTTTTTTGGCAAAATTTTTTAGCTTCTTTTTATTGATGAGTTATGTAGAGTCTGTGAAAGCCCTGATATAGCAGCTAGTCATGACGTACGCCGAACGTTCGATTCTGGCGTCCATGCTCAGATATTATCGTATGCGCTCAAACGTGGCCTTGACAGATCAATCGTCCTACCACTCCGAAATTTATATAAGAAACTGAAGGTTAGAATTTAAGTCCCAACGATTGATGGTCCACAAATTTCGGCTGTAGTAGTTCCTGCAGAAAAAGGCATACGGCAAGGTGCAGTTTCATCCCCTACCCTTTACAATAATAGTGTTGTAGAATCACAAAAAGATATTGAGGTGAGTCTTGTGTTTAGAGGTAGAGATATATCACTGTTAAATTATGCCGATGATATACTGAATTTAAGCCGTTCTTTTGGGATGATAGAAAAGAACGTTGATATACTAAGAAATGCTTATTCCAAAATAAACCTGTCTTTTAACGAAAGTAAGAGCGAAATTGTTGTTTTCAACCATCAAAGCTCAGACGACGTTCCTGATATCCGACTTGGAAATAGTGTCGTGAGACGAGCGCCTACTTTAGTTTACCTCGGGCTCCCAATCGGTTGTGATGTGAAATCTACGAGATCACTGCTAGTTGAACATTTGACCAGCAAGATCCGCAAATCTTATGGTCTACTCATATCTACCAAGACAAATTATAATAGACATATCAGAGCAAGACTTTTCAATGCGCTGGTGCAGCCACATGTTATTATTCTTTCCCCGTTTTGGGCTCTATTAACCGATCGGAATAAACGTACCATCCGGTCATGTTTTTACCGTTTTTGTAAGTTCTTGTTAGGCCTACCACCGTGGACTAGAAACTCTTGGATAGTGAAAGATATGGCATTCTTGATCCATACCTGGCCGTCCAAAATCGGCTGTCTCTGCAAGAATAATTCCCTGTATGGGGCGAATATTTATATATATCTATATATAAATAAGTTGTTTGTTTGTGTGTGTGTTGACTGACGTCATGCATGTTTGTCGACTGACGTCATTATAAGGATTGAGCATTATGCTGTCATGAAGTTGTTTGTCGACTCACGTCATGTTTGTCGACTGACGAAATTACAGACCGGGACACAGGGAATATAAATGACGACTGGGACACTCAAAGAGAAATTACAGACTGGGACACTGGGACACAAATAACGACCGGGACACAGGGAATATAAACGACGACCGGGACACAGGGACACAACTGCAACGGGGACGCCGGGGGGTGCAGGGGGGATATATAAATAACGACCGGGACACAGGGAATGTTCGATTAGCAATCACTATCAACAAAGCTCAAGGGTAATCATTAGAATAATGAGGTATAGATCTGAATACGGATTGTTTTTCCCATGGACAACCGGGACACAAATGATGACCGAGACACACGGAATATAAATGACGACCGGGACAAAGGGACACAACTACAACGGGGACGCGGGGGGCACAGTTGGATATATAAATGACGACGGGGACACAGGGAATGTTCGATTAGCAATCACCATCAACAAAGGTCAAGGGCAATCTTTAGAATAATGAGGCATAGATGTGAATACGGATTGTTTTTCCCATGGACAAATATATGTTGCATGTTCCAGAGTCGGTAAACCTGAAAATCTATTTATATACACAGACAATGGTACAGCGAAGAATGTTGTATATTAGCAAGTTTTACGTAGTTAAAAACATATATATATATATATATATATATATATATATATATATATATATATATATATATATATATATATATATATATATATATATATATATATATGTACATATATATATGTATATATATATATATATATATATATATATATATATATATATATATATATATATATATATATATATATATATATATATATATATATATATATATATATATACTAGCTGTCGGGGTGGCGCTTAGCGCAACCCTAGCACCTAGTTGGTGGCGGTGCTTCGCGCCCCCCCAAGCCCCCCCGCGCGCGTAAGTCGTTACGCGCCATTGTAGTTGTGTCCCTGTGTCCCACCTGTGAATATAGATAGATATATATATATATGTATATATATATATATATATATATATATATATATATATATATATATATATATATATATATATATATATATATATATATATATATATATATATATATATATATATATATATATATATATATATATATATATATATATATGTTTTTAACTACGTAAAACTTGCGAATATACAACATTCTTCGATGTCCCATTGTCTGTGCATATAAATAGATTGTCAGGTTTACCGACTCTTGAACATGCAACATATAACTGTCCATGGGAAAAACAATCCGTATTCAGATCTATACCTCAAGATTCTAATGATTGCCCTTGAGCTTTGTTGATGGTGATTGCTAATCGAACATTCCCTGTGTCGCCGTCGTCATTTATATATCCCCCTGTGTTACCAAGCTATCAATGCCTACTGCATACTGTACGAGATCTGAAAAAAAACTCGTACGAGATCTTGCTAATATACAATGCCTACTGCATACTTTACGAGGTCTTGCTAGCCCTCTACTGGTAGTCCTTGGAAGAGCATTACTCTGAAGTACAAGAAGACTTATCCCATCTGGACCAGCTGGGTAGTGCCATTGAGTTATTCAGGACTTCATTGGCAAACGGTGCTATGGCGCGAATTGCACTTCAGAAGGCAAACGATACCTTAATCACTTTGGCTCCCATAATGAATGCCTTCGAAACCCTTCGAAATTCGTCACCCAGGTTTGCTTTCTGCAGCAGTTCTTGGAAATACTTGAAATAGCGATGCAATTCAATCATGCTGAACGAGACTCTGACTGGGAGTCTCATTTGACAGTAGCTACTCGGATGTTGCCATACTTGGTGGTGGCTGACCATCCTCAGTATACAAGATGTCTCATACAGTACCTATATGGCATGCGAAGTTTACCACAAACCTTTCATGATGTACACTGTAAGCTTATGGAAGGATACTTCGCAGTGAAGAGAACGCACCCCAGGTTTACGGCTACCTGTTCCGATCAGATACTGGAATGTACAGTGAACAAGGATGCAAAGACGACGGCCGGAATAATTGGAGAACAAATAGATGAGAGACAGACTGAAGCTTAGATTCTTACCCTACCGATTTCTGCTGCCATCAGCAATGGTTCCTGCAAGTAGTCAATCAGTCGACGACGACACGATTACAACTTTCAGGAGATAGAGTTCGAGACATTTTCACTACATGTGGCAACCCGTTCAGCAGAGTGGACTTCGACCTAGTGAATATTGTGACATCAGAAGTTGTGGACGATGAGAAGATTTTTCTGATATTATTTGCGCAACTACAAAAGGAAAAGAGGTGGGCGAGGACTGTCTATGCAACAGGAAAGACGATGTGAAAAAGGTTCCACTCCGAACTTTCCCTTCAGAGATAAAACCTCAGAAAGTTAAGGGTGTCCCTAGAACCGATCTCCTGAGCTCTGAAGTAACAGCTATGAAGAGAATCATTACTGCTCAGTTGAGCTATGGTGAAGAAAAGGAGAAAGCCGTTGCAAAGATCCTCACAAAAGAGATTCTTCCTTTCCCTCCATCCATTTTTGAACATCTTCCGCAACAATCAACCAAGACATCCTCTGGCTGAAAAATGAGGACGGGGAACAAAGCTGTGCTGTTGAACTGGCTAAGAAAAAAAAGAGGACTTGTAGCTTGGCCGGTGACTTTGAAATCCAAAGAAACAACATCAGCTACAGTACACACCATTGACCTAATGTCCAAGATAAGGTCATATTGGCCTGCCAGATTTGAAACAGTCAAATCCTTCGTGGAAAGATTGCTTTTATCATTGCTGAATGATCTTCCAGTGGGTATTCTTGAAGTCAACATTGTCGCACATCGGTACAACGGGCTGTTTGGGAAGCTCACGGACACTGGAGAGTCGATCTCCTTGAAATCAGCATGCAGACTCCGACGAGGGAAAGGGAAAAACCTCCAGATTTCCACTCTTAGCACAATTGAAGAATGGAATGCTGTACTTGCAAGCTCAGCGTCTAAAAGCCGGCTCCTCGAAATTTTGTATGAAACCTGGGAGCAGATGGGTGATCAGCTTCCGAACGCACTCAACCTTTTTCTTTCAGGTGGGTTCAAGGAGAGATTCATAGTGTCTCTGGTCAAGTGTGGCTGCTGTCCAACTTTACCAGAACACTGTGACTTCGAGGAATGATTGTCCTCCAGCCACGAAGAGGCTGACAAACGCCTTATGACATATGCCAAGTACGCTAGCCGTTACGCTTGTAGCATCGTAGCATTGTTGTGCAAGTCAACGACACAGACGTGGCAGTAGCCTGTGTTAATTTTTTTGAAGAGCTTCAAGCTGAAGGACTGAGCGAACTTTTCTTGAAGTTCCCGACTTACATTATCCCAGTACACGAGCCGGCAGATGGAGTCCACTTGTCCAAAGAGGAGCAGATTATGTTACTGTTAACATAAACGAACTTTTACTTCGGCATCGGGAAAGCTTCTTTCTTAAACACCGCGGTGTCTCCAAGTTTTGCCTCAAAAATGGTGTCTGTGACGGAGTGGATCAAGAATGATGAAGGGAAGCTTTCAGTCGACGCGTTTAGAGAAGTTTACGACGTATCAAAATTCCTAGTCATTGAAATGTACGGTAAACAGGCAGGATTCAATTCACTGGCCAGTGTAAGGGCTTACATTCGGTGCCAGAAACAAGATGTGAAAAGACTTCCACCTTATGACGATACCTTCAAGCCATGCATACGAAGAGCCATATTCACTATATGGATAATCTTATCGTCAGTGCAGGTTCGGCCGAGCACTCTAGATCCACTCCTCCTTGGATGGAAGATGGCTGAAGGGGGAGTAGATGCGGTCGTCTCAAGCTGTAAAGAAGCATCAAGCCTGGAATCTTACAGCAGATACAAAAGTGGGAGGATGCAGGAAAGACTGTGGCTGCTCAAAAAATGAAAGGATGCTACAGCTTATGCCCCTGCCGTGGAACGAGGAGGGCATGCAGGGAGTCCGACCTTGCCCTATCTGAATTCTCGGAAGAAGAAAATGAGGAATATTTTTGAAAGTATTATTTGATACCTTTTACTTTTAATTACAACAGGTCCTTAATCAGTTACTATTACCCAATTTTACGGGCAGGCCGAGTAAGACAACCCCAGTGCACCGACTGAATTCATCTGTGAAGCAGAATTCTTTTATGTAGTAAATAGCTCAGTCGTATCACTGGCAAATCAGGTCCCAAAAAGGTAATTACAGACGCCTTAGTACACCAGAAAACATATTCGTCCATTCTAAAAAAAAACACACTTTTTTTAGTCGACATTTTTTTTAAACCTATTTTTATTTTTAAGTAAAAGTTAAAAATTTTAAACAGTTAGGAATTTTTAAGTGTTCCTACCCTTCGAAGAAAAAAAAATATGTCCCTTTTCACGTTACGGCTAGTGATCATTTCAGTGACACTACACAAAAAAAAATCGCAGACCTTTTAAAAATAAAAATAGTTTATATGTTTTTAGCTCAAATTGTACGGAATTGAATGAACTTTCTTTTCGAATGTGACAAAAAAGTTTGTTACCTTGAAGAAATTTCGAGTTTTTAGCCTTTCTTTAAGATATTTGTCGAATTTTACAGCACTTATTTTGAAACTGCAGTAAATAGAGAAAAAAAGTATTTATTTTTCAATTTAAAAATCATATTCTTGTAGATCTAGACCTTTTCTTTCTATTGATATAACATTACGCCGGATTTCTAGACCCAATAACTCGCAAAAAAATCCTGAATCGTCGTACGTAGTTATAGGCTAAATTTGGCGTTTTTGGCCTGTATCTCAGAAACGCCCCAACGGCGAACATGCGCCCTACGATATTCGTTTTCAGGATGGTCGACTACCCTAGGATCCGTCCTCAGCATGTTTGTACCTTCCGGCATGGGTGAGTGCACGATACAGAATCTGGCGCTCTGACTGTTACTTGATTATAAACTGTCAGCCATAATTTCTGCGCCTGTTTTTATATGTAAAAAACAGCTTCCACCAACAGAAATAACTTTTATGAGATTTACCCTCCCTTAAACCCATAATTTACGTCCAACTCTAGAAAGACTATGGAGAGTATACGGAGATGGTGAGTTCATAATTTCAGCCTAGGGTCATCATTTTAATGATGTTTACCATTTTTACGATGTGGCCAGAAAGAAATAATACAGCTTTGGGTCTATCATAAACTTTTGGCCTTGAATGTATTATTGTTCTTTTAGTGAGGGGCCAATGATGAGAATACAATTGAGCTGTAAGTCTATTTTATGCCTTTCGGCCCTCAAAGTATCATTCTTCTAGTGAACGGAACAATTAAGACCGTATCCAAGAGGGGGGGGGATCAGGATTTGAACCCCTCCCAAAAATTTTTGCCTGACTCATAAAAACGTAACGAAAATACATATAATCAAATTTGTGGTGTGTTTTAAAGAAAATTTATAAGCCCTCCCCCCGAAAAAAGCACCCCCTAACTAAAATCCTGGTTAGTAAAGTTTTTTTTTATAGTAAAGTTGTTTTTTTTAAGATTTCGAAGGGAATTTAAACATCTCATGGTTGGCATATGCCGGCAGGTCTTTGTTGGTAGGGTTTTTCTTACTTAAAAATACCAGGTAAAGTGAAAGTGAAATTAATTATTTGAACCGGTTAAGAAAAATTTACGGAACAATATCTTACAAATTTGGAAAAATTGGAAATTCAAATTTTAATGGAAAAGTCCTTCAAATACACATTTGCAGTTTTTGGTAGTAGTGGGCTTCGAATTTCAAAAAAAGAAGCGTGGGTGGAGAAGCAATAAAATTAAGCTAAAAGTATGTCTATGCAAAGGTCCAATTAACAAATCAAAGAATCATCCATTTCATAGGAATTGTTTTCTCTTGGTACTCGTTGTTCTCACTGATGCTTCTCTCGCGGTCGCATATTTCATTTATTATTTGATGTGATTATCTTTGTCCCATTCATTCCAATCGCAGATTTCTTTGCCGAATATTTTTATTGGAGATTCGCTGTGGTACTTGTTCGTGCGTGTCTTCGAGCCGAAGATCTCGTTGCGCTTTATTTTCGTACATCCCTACCTCAGAGTAATGTTTTGACAGAGATCGAAGGAGAAGAGATTAGGCCAATGGACAGAACTTCAGTGATTATGAGAGAATTGTCGTTGGATCGTTGAATTAGAATCAATTGGGAGGGCATGTGTCCTCCTAGATTTTTCTGCCACCTCCCACTAACTTTTTTTTAGCCCTTTTATTAAAAAGAAAAAAAATTGCTCCCCCTTAGATTTAAAAAAAATACATTTTCCCCTTACCCTAATTCTTATATGCTGCAAATTAATATGCTGGTAAAGACGTAGATAGTAGAGGACTCGAGGATAAAGGATAGATTCAGGGAAAATCTCTTCATGGAGGGGAATTTCGAGAAAAACTTTTGAGGAGGAGCGGGGGGTTTCAGAGAGTTTGAAAATTGATCAGAAATTATAGAAGAAAAAGTATTTGTCGAAAGAAAGTAATGAGAGTCATTCAGGAAGAATTCTCTGAAGGAAATTTTCCTGGGGGAATTCTCAGCGAGGATACGATTTTCCGAGGATTTTTTTCCGGGGGGGGGGGAGGATTTAAGTAGAGAGATTTTGCATAGGAAAGTTTTTCATAGTTTGGAAGCCTCATGGAGGGGGAGGTAGATTTCCGGTCATAATTTAAAAAAAGATCAGGAATCAAATTAGAAAAATCAACTTTTTTCAGCTGAAAGTATGGAGCAACATTAAAACTTAAAACGAACACAAATTATTGTGTTCTATAATTATCGTTATAACGAATACATATAGTTCACTTTGCTCTTCACTTGGGCATGTATTACGGAGAGGCTGCATATTCCCCACCGCCTGGTATACATCTCTAAACACCGCTTGTTCTGCCATACCAGGCGACACCTCTTCAAGGCGTGCTCGGAAAAGTTTGTTCCACACGCAGTGTAGCTCCACCGTGTATGGGTTGTGCCACGATGTAAAAGATCTTTGAAAGTTGACAGCCCCAAGATCATTTGCTTTGTCAATTGTCATCATGTTATCGAGACAACAATTTAAAAGAAGTTGGTCTTTGACTATTTGGTGAAGTCATCCAAATAAATTAAGGCAGTTGTAATTATCTTGGTATCAGCGCTAATGCAATGTCTGTAAATATTTTACCGAATGTTATATTTTCATTCGTAAATATCTCGTTCCATAATTCCATAAAAAGAAGAAGATAAATTTTGACAACGTCCAGGGGAGGAAGAGGAATAAAATTGTGCAAAATCTATTTTATTAGGGGAGGCGTTGGGGTGGCTTTCTAAAAAAGAAATATGGTGAACAATACACAAATTATGGAAAACATTATGATGAGAACACCAAAATAAAGACATTTCTGGGATCAAATTTTGAGCCCCTCCCCCTGTGTGTATTCTTAAAGTTGATACTCGTTAAAACAACCGACCTCATGGTTTTGGAATCGAATTACTACAAGCAAAACAAATTGTACTGTGATACAGCAAACGCAGTTGTCAAATAAGTGGTAAAATTGGTAGTAATGGTAATGGTGATGATATGAGGTACTTTGCTGTCAGATAGATGGGGGGATTGTGTCTCAATTAAAGATTTAGCTAAGGTAAAATAATCTGCCTGTTGCAATTAGAAAAGTCACATTTTCATTATATTTTATTTCGTGCGAAACCTGAACTTGAAGAACTTGAAGAGAAAAGTAACAAATAATCTAAATAATTAAAAAAAATTAAATAATTAAAAATAATTTAATTTAAATGATTTAAAAAAAGATTTACACACGCCATTTTTAAGATTGGGAACTTCCCTTTTAGATGTGATGGAAGAATAGCAAATAATAGATATAAATTTGACTATTGGTTTGAGTATTATGGAGTGTTTGGATGGCTTTGAATAGGCGGGAATAGAATATCTAGAAGAAAGTGATCTGATGGGCCGGAAGTACTCTAGAGGTGCTATTTATGTCGCCTTGGGTGAGTTAATCCAGTATTACAGCGGGTATATACTTCGTGTCATTGGATGAACAGTTACTTTCCAAGCCAACTTTCTTTAATGTTTAAATTCGAGTATCTGACCTATGTAAACAAAAATCAGTGAATACTTTTTTCTCCTAGGTCAAGCTCTTTCTTCTTAATTAAAAAATAAAGGTACTTCATGTTACTGCTTTTTTTATTATCTTATTTTTTATAAAAATAAAGGTACTTCATATTTTTACTAATGAAAACATTCGTAAGAAATTAAAAGTTCTAGTTGCCTTTTTAAGTAATCAAAAAATTGGAGGGCAACTAGGCCTCCTCCCCCGCTCCTTTTTCTCAAAACCTTCTGATTAAAACTATGAGAAAGCCATTTAGCCAAAAAAAATTAATATGTAAATTTCGATTTCATTATTTATGTGCGGATAGCCAAAATCAAAACTTGCAATAATTCAAAAACGGTCAGAAATTAAATAAAAAAAACAAGTTTTTTAACTGAAAGTAAGGAGCGAGATTAAAACTTCAAACGAACAGAAATGACTCCGTATATGAAAGGGGCTTTTCCTCCTTAACCCCCCGCTCTTTACGCTAAAGTTTTTTACTGCTTTAAAAAGTAGAGTTAACAGAAAGAGTCAAACTTTAGCGTAAAGAGCGGGGGGTTAAGGAGGAAAAGCCCCTTTCATATACGGAGTAATTTCTGTTCGTTTGAAGTTTTAATCTCGCTCCTTACTTTCAGTTAAAAAAAACTTGTTTTTTCATTTAATTCTTGGCAAGAAGCAACCCGCTTTCGAAACTTTTGTACGCCACGTGGCTTAAGTGTGCTAGTCGAAGCGGAACCATTGGCACTCCGATGTGCACCCTGCATTGCAGAGAGCGGGCAGCCTTCTGGCTATGGGCTCATCGGTTGATATTACAGTTCTATCGTTTCTTTTCTTGAAGAAGCTTTCGACAAACAAATCTAGGTTTTTTTGCATCAGCTATATATATATATATATATATATATATATATATATATATATATATATATATATATATATATATATATATATATATATATATATATATATATATATATATATATATATATATATATGTATATTGTATGTCTTTAGATGTATTCCAAAAAATCTTCATGAATAAAAATATGCGTGATTAAATCTAACCTTTAAATATTAATGTCCTTGACTGCCGAATACTACAGACCCCAATCTGTTATCCAGGAAACAATTTTTACAATCGGCGTAAAAAGTAACGGAAAACCATAGAAACAGGAGAGATAAGAAAGCCTTGAAAAAGAAACGACTTTCTTTTCTATGCAGTCCCATTTGTATGACTTTCTATTTTTCAGGTTCCCAGACCGTAAATAAAAACAACCCAGCCCACATCGTAATTATTGTACAAAGCGGAAATCTTCTTTAAAACGTTGTCTGCTCATTAGCTAAATTTATGCTTCAAAAACTAGTTCCTCAAGAATGACTGAAGCTTAGATTTATTTTGTCCAAATTTCTTGTTTTTAAGATAAGAACCTCCAAGTGCCAAAGAACTATGATCTTAAAGAGAAAACAGAGATTATGCGGCGAATAGTTGATTTCATTGTAATTTTGCTGTGCTTTTCTAAAGGATTAACCGATACCCCTACTCGTGTTTTGTATAATGTTACAGAGTGGATTGACAGAAGTATTGTTGGTGTTGTACCTGACCCTGAAAGTAAGGACTTCTTTTGGATATGCTCAAGTAATAATAAAAAAAACTCTGACAAATTTAGAGAAGGGGCATTCAGGCCTGAGCCCGGTTTTAGTACTGTTGTAGCTAAGTTTTTCAGCACCCGAAGATAATATTTATTTTTCCCTCCTCTAATATCCGCACCATCACCACTGTAATATAAGCATACATAATATTTACGAAATAGCCTCAGTTCCACTAACCATGATGCTGTTCCCAGGAAAACCCATCTCTCTTACCCCATCTAGCTGCACCACTGGTAATATCGTCCTTTGAGACGTACCAATAAACTCCTCCCTCCCTTAATGGTCAAATATTTACTCCGAATTGCACATATGCAATAAAACTTCCTTGGGTTGAATTTGCTGCTTTATCGCTCGTTAGCCGTTAAAACAATTCGAAGGAAAGAATTTCTTACGGAAAATTTATTCTGTCTATACATTTTGGGATATATATTTGACCTTTGGAGTGGGGACGGGCAGGATGGAGTGTAAGACTCCTGGGTACGCCTTAAAGAATTAAATTAGCAAGACTTTTATTTTTTATTTTATAGAGTTTCCATTGGGAGAACAGGTGTTCGGCACTAATATTCTAGCCCATCAAAATGTCGCTGTTTTTACTATTCAGCCATAGTTTCTTATTTATTGCGCTTATAATTTGCTTCCAGCGGTTCTGAAGAATTTTTTTCTCCATCCCTTCATTTTTTCCTCCACCAATTTTCTTCTAGGAAAGTTCTAACTGCGTTTCAGAAATATATAATGGAGCGAAAGCAAGCGATCAGGCACCTATGCATGGACATGTATAATTTGCGCTTTATATTTGTTCATTAGGGTGGGAGGGGGGAGAGGTAAAGTGAAAAAGTGAAATACTTTTAGGAATGATATAACTAATCATAAAATACTTGCTTATATTATTCCTAAAAGCGCTTCCCTTTACTTTACCCCCAACCCCTTTTATATGCAAATCAAATATTTCCCACCCCTGCCCCCGAAAAAAAAGATTTTCTAACCCCTAAAACCACATATTTCCCATACATTTTGTCACACTTCACTCTTTTGTTCCAACTCAACACCGTAAACTGAAACAGCTTGAATTCACGAGTAAATAGTGGTATAATATTAATGGAAAATATCTCATATTGCTTTTTTTTCAACTTGCTGCTTTTTACTTTATGTTATATTTACATAACACTACCTAGCCCTGTGATAATAAAAATGCAGCATATAAAGCATATAGCCTATGTAGCAATAGCCTGTAAGAATGCAATCTACAAAATCATAAAATATGATTGCGAATTATATAAGGCGTCCATTGTGTTTGAACCACCCAAAGATTATGCACAGAAAATGTTATAATCGATGAGGTAGCATTTCTACCGCCTGGTATAGATCTGAGAACACCCCTTGCTCTACCATAGCCCATATGGTACACTTTCACCCTATAGGGGCTTTTCACTACACGTTTGGGCAAATCTATGCCGCACGGGGCATACTTCCATCACCCAGAGGGTACTTCACCTGATGTACACGTTTTTAGGAAGTTGCTAACCCCTCAATATCTCTATTTTCCAGAGAAAAGATAGGGTTTGTCAATTGTCATTATGTTATCGATACAAAAATTTTGTAGAAGATAAATAAAATAATGAACCAAGGCTAAGGTGGCATGGGCACGGGAGTGGGTTTCAGGTGGAATTTTAAGAGGACTAAAAAAAATAGAAAGTCACCCTACATAGGCTACTCCAGGGTGAGGTTTCGTTGAAGCTAATCAGGTCAAGAGTAACGTTTGAAAACCTTATAAAAATCTGCTTAAAAGTGAAAGTGTTTTTGAATGATTCATGAGAGTATATAAAAAATTTGAAATTGAGGTTCGTTAAAGTTTGGGCCCTAATAAATACCCTCCTCCATTAGGCTTTAGTCAATTGATAATGCGGGATGTCCTGAGTTTTATTTTCATTTTAAACAGAAATACTTCACTAATCATGTTATTAATTTACAATTATTATCGTAAACTATGGTTATATTTTAAAAAAATTGATAAGAATTCCTGGGTCTTAAATGTGATTTTATAGTTTCACGGCGAGATTGCTTTCTGTCATAAATTTTAATTTTTATTCTGGAGTTAAATGCTCTAGTGTTTTCTTTTTTTTTAAGTTTTTAGTTTAAAATGCTGCTAAGGAACTCTCAGTGCGTACACGCATACTTCACCCTTGACACACTTTACATTTCCGTAATAAAAAGAGGTTAGATAAACGTTGTCATATAAGTCCATATATACTGTTTATTGTGTTCATTCTTAATGACATTGACAGTTTATAATTATTTCCAGGAACTTTACAGTGCTACGGTCCGTTTGGTTGTTACTCAATAGACCCTCCATAGACATCAGCGATTCGACCAATTGGTTTATTTCTAAAACCCCCAAATCAAATCGCCCCTTAATTTGGTTTTCGCTCGAAGAAGAACCCTGTGAATAGTAAGTAATTTTCACCTCGTTAATTTTTACCCATTGCAAGTTAATTTTCGTCAATTTTCAACATTGTACAAGTACTATTTAGTTTAAAATCAAATAGCAAGCTAAAAATATGAAGTTTTCTGCCAGGTGATTTCCTAGACTTCAATCATGGTGATAATTTTCCAAGAAATTTTTTTTTGTTAAAATGAAATGACACATAAAAAGCTGTACTGGGTTCAAGGAGAGGGGAAATTCAGCCTTCTCCCTTTGTCGGACTGCATATTTTCTTGACATTCACAAAAATTCTGAAGAACAGATAAAAGAGATCCGTCGAGAATATTACCTAAAGATCCGTCGAAAAAAAATGTTGTCAAAATTTTATTTGCGGAAGTATGTTGCTGAACTAAATCAACATTGGGGTATGAGAGTTGATGGTGCGATTGTTAAAATTAATACAACTCGCTTGACATAAGATTCAAGGAGAATGAAGAGACTGGGTAAAGTAATAAGAAAACTGACTATAACTTCACGCGGTAGCTGTATTAATTATCATTTTATTCGAAACGGGGGTTTGTTAAGATTAGAAGATCAGTCTTACAGCAAAGATTAGAATACTAGAAACCACTATAATGTCAATAATCAAGTATTGCTCTGAGCTGTGGACACTTCGAAAGGTAGATAAACATATGTTATGTCTTCGAGGTGAATGGTTCTTCTAGGGGGGAGGGAACCCCTAGGAACCTGAATTGCCCATATAAATACTAGTCTTAATTGTGAGACTTTAATGTAAAAAATAGTATCATTGATAACCAATCAAGATTCAAATATCTGATGATTTATAACATGGTATATAGCATGATGTAGGACATTATATACGTAGGCTACCTCTAGAACAAGGCCCCCCCCTTGGAGGATAATGTTTTTCGAGGGGATGTTTCCGAGGATTATATTAGAGACTTATTTGAATGATTGTATAAAAAAAAACATGCTGTAAGAAAAATTTGTTTCCGTCACATCTAACAATTCGTATGTTGCCAAAAATCTTGGTATTGGGCAATCTGGCTATGGTCCAAGAAAAAGCAAGATATTCTCGAATCACTTTGGAAGAGACCTTACGGAACGGGGTCGTTGGTTAGGTTTAACTGTTTGTAGTACTATTAATTCTATAAGGCATCAGACTATTGTTGACATTTAAACAGAATTAAAGATTAACTATTCTAAAATTGTTGCGAATCATGGCTGTTACACACGGAGAGCCTTGGCAAGGCTTTTCTTGAGTTATTGTGATCATTCTGTTTTGTTTTACGCTTATCATCACGCAATCCTCAATAGTAATGTTTTTAAACGTATGCGAATTGATGATTTTCAATACTGCAAATTTATTGTCTCATTCCTAGGTCTTATCAGAACTGAAGGCTTGTTAGAAAGTACCATGCCACATATGTTATTTTATTCTTCAATCGTTTGAGTCACATATTAAGTTAGAATGCTCCTTTTGTGCTAGGGGTACTTACGTATTATACGAGAAACACTTGAGACTAACCCAGTTTTCATCCCAGTTAGTTTGCAATGCATGGTGATAGAATATAGTGTCTGACCATGAATAGCTATATTTTAATTAAATATTTAGTTGATATTTCGGTTAGGTTAGGTTAGGCTAGAATAGGTTTGTTTAGGTTACGTATATAATATATGCCATGCTTTATCCCTCCCCCCTACTGTGCAAATTTATAGCCCAAATTTGTTTCTAAACTATTATATTTTATCTATTTTTATTATTATTAATAATAATAATAATAATAATAATAATAATAATAATAATAATAATAATAATAATAATAATAATAATAATAATAATAATAATAATAATAATAATAATAATAATAATAATAATATAATAATAATAATAATAATAATAATAATAATAATAATAATAATAATAATGATAATAATAATAATAATAATATTAATAATAATAATAATAATAATAATAATAATAATAATAATAATAATAATAATAATATTTAATAATAATTTTAATAATAATAATTTTAATAACATTTTAATAATAATTATAATAATATTAATAATAAAAATAGTAATCTATTCTAGAAAATGCCGGTGGGCTATAGGAATTTTACATAAAAAACAAAGCAACAAATTAAACTGAAATAAATTAATACTATTTAAAGAAAACGCTCACGACGTGCAGCTGCAGTCCTAACAAACCTTGTTATTCTTTTAATACTCAGAAGATTCGACTCTTTCATCCTATGATAAATAGGGGGAAACGCCCCCTAGAATTCATAGAATCTTAACGAAAATCACACCATCAGATTCAGCGTATCAGAGAACCCTACTGTAGAAGTTTCAAGCTCCTATCTACAAAAATGTGGAATTTTGTATTTTTTGCCAGAAGGCAGATCACGGATGCGTGTTTATTTGTTTTTTTTTGTTTTTTTTTTTTTTTTCCAGGGGTGATCGTATCGACCCAGTTGTCCTAGAATGTTGCAAGAGGGCTCATTCTAACGGAAATGAAAAGTTCTAGTGCCCTTTTTCGGTGACCAAAAAAACTGGAGGGCACCTAGGCCCCCTCCCACTCTAATTATTTTACCAAAGTCAACGGATCAAAATTCTGAGATAGCCATTTTATTCAGCGTAGTCGAAAAACCTTATAACTGTGTCTTTGGGGACGACTTACTCCCTCACAGTCCCCATGGGAGGGGCAACAAGTTACAAACTTTGACCAATGCTTACTTATAGTAATGGTTATTGGGAAGTGTACAGGCGTTTTCAGGTGGATTTTTTTGGCTGGGGGAGGGGTTGAGAAGAGGAGGATATCCTGGGGGAACTTTCCTTCGATAATTTGTCATGGGGGAAGAAAATCTCCACGAAGGGAGCGCAGGATTTACTAGCATTATTTAAAAACACAATGAAAAAATAAATATGAAAAAGTTCTTTCAGCTGGAAGCAAGGAACTGTATTAAAACTTAAAACAAACAGAAATTATTACCCATTTGAGGGGCTCACCTCCTCCTAATACCTCGCTCTTTACGTTAAAGTATTTTTAGTAATTTCAACTATTTATTCTACGGCTTTTGTGATTCTGGGGTCATTCTTAATAAATTGGGACAAAATTTAAGCTTTAGTGTAAAGAGCGAGGATCTGACAAGGGGGCTAACCCCCTCATATATGCAATAAAAATATGAGAATACAAAAGTTCTTTACGTAAGCTAATTTATAAGTTACGTAAATCTTTTACTAATAAAAATATTCGTAAAAAATTAAAAGTTCTAGTTGCCTTTTTAATTGACCAAAAAATCGGAGGGCAACTAGGCTTCCTCCCCCGCTCTTTTTTTCTCAAAATCATTCGATCAAAATTATGAGAAAGCCATTTAGCCAAAAAAAAAAAAAAAATGCAAATTTCGTTTTAATTATTCCTCTGCGGAGAGCCAAAATCAAAAAATGCATTGATTCAAAAACGTTCAGAGATTAAATAAAAAAAAACAAGTTTTTTTAACTGAAAGTAAGGAGCGACATTAAAACTTAAAACGAACAGAAATTACTTCGTATATGAAAGAGGCTGCTTCCTCATCAACGCCCCGCTCTTTACGCTAAAGTTTTTTACTGTTTTAAAAAGAAGAATTGAGAAACAGAGTCAAAACTAAAGCTTAAATCGATCCCAATTTCTTAAGAATGACCCCTGAATCACAAAAGCCGTAGAATGAATAGTTGAAATTACTAAAAATGCTTTATCGTAAAAAGCGAGGTATTAGGAGGAGGTGAGCTCATCATAGACGTAATAATTTCTGTTTGTTTTAAGTTTTAATGCTTCTCCTTATTTTCAATTGAAAAAAACGTTTTCATATCTATTTTTTCATTGTTTTTTTTTAAATAATGCTAGAAAAACCTGCTCTCCCTTCACGAAAATTTTCTTCCCCCATGACAAATTCCTCCAAGGAAAGTTCCCACAACATATCCTCCTCTTCTCACTCCCCCTCAATCTAAAAATCGTATCTAAAGTTCGCATCTAGCATTCATTCAATGCAGTCGCATTTCGCTAGCTCTGATAATTAGTGACGTGTGATTTTTGGCACGAGTATTTTGGATGCTTGGATATTTGGATATTTTTTAACAGTACGGTGAATAAATCAATTAGCAGGTCTGTAATCTACTTTTGATAAATTTGAGCTACAGATAATGGCTAAATTTAGTATTCATGATCTGGCTCTAGCAAAGTTTCGAGGATTCCCCGATTGGCCAGTTCGTATTATTGAGGTTTTGGATCCAAAGACTGCGAACTCAAAGTCAAAAGTCTTTAAGTATCTGGTTTTTTGCTATGGGTCCCGTGACACCCAGTTTGTTCTCGAGTCACAGCTTATGCAGTTTGAAGCAAATAAGGCTGAAGCTATGAAATCTACTAGCAAGGGTGTAAAGGGAACATTTGATGATTTTATTCATCAACCGAACATTTATATAGAACTTTGCAAAGAGAAGCTAAAAACCCAAATTCCAATTCCTGGGCAACAAACTAAAGTGGGATCGTCGGCTATTATTACTCGCATTTCCGCGACAGAACAGGAAATTCAAAGTGTGATGGAAAATCTTGCTAAAAAAATAGACGAAAAGTTGGATGAAAAACTAGTGGCCACTGCTGCTGGTAGGCATTCTCTATCCAGTGACACTTTGCATGCCATAAAAGCTCAGAGTTCAACTATCGTTAGTGAAGTTTATTCAGCTTTGATTGTTGAGTTTGAACCGAAATTCTTAGCCCTCAGTAACGAGCTGAAATTTCTAAGAAATCAAATAATATTTCTTGAGGAGAGAGTTAAGAATGCAGAGCAGAAATTCGATATGTATGATCAGGACTTAAGGCTAGATAGTCTTCTTTTCAACGGTATCAAACAGCCTCCAAGTAGTGACTTAAAGTCTGTAATCGGGGGTGTGATTCGCAATAAAATGGAAATATCTGAAGTGTCTGATGGTGATATTGTGGAAGGGAGAAGATTTAAAATAAATAGTTCTACAACTCGTCAAGATGCCATAGCTCCGGTCCTAGTCAAATTCAGGTCGAAAGAAATTGCTCAAAAAGTTTTTAAGCTTAAGTCGAAACTAGTGCGCACTGGTATATTTGTATCAGAAAATTTAACAAAGCAGAGACGGAACATTCTGAACCTAGCACGTGAAAAATACGGTAATAAACAAGTGTGGTCTGATTAAGGCCGAATTTATATACGCCTTGCAAGTGATCCTTTCCCCCGTTGCCAATGGACGTTGCAAGATGTCGCTTAGATTTTTTTTCTTTTTTTTTCAATAGGAATCAGTACAGTTGATATTGTTCTTATTTCTTGATAATTGGTTTTGCCGTTACACCAGAAGGATCGGTTGGATGAATTAGAAAATAATCCTTTAGATGTAAATGAAATTTTAGAGTGTAAAATTGCTCAAGATAGTGTTGTAAAATGCCCTGAGCCAGTAAGAAAAAGTCAGTATGTATCATTTGAATTTCCAGTACGGAAAGAAAATAAGAGTTTTCGTGTGTCTGAATGGAATTGCCATGTTACGTCATCGTCTGAGGATATTGAAAATTTGTTTGTCTGCTATGAATAGCAGTATTGATGAATTGTGTATTTGTGAAACGTTTTTATCTATGGACAGCTGTCTCTCGTCTTACATTTTTCCAGGTTACCAAATGATTTCGAAGGTTAGAAATCGGATGAGACAAGGAGGTTTGTCTTTTTTGTTGAAAAATGGAATAAAATTTGAAGAAAGGGATTATTTATGCCTTTGGATTGAAGGGAAGGTGGAAATTTTTTCTGTGGAAATTGTATTTGTTGAGAATAAAAAGATAGTAATTTGTTTGGTTTATAAACCACCTAGCACTCCCTCGGTTGAGTTCCTTGATTTATTTGATGATTATTTATGTAAACTTCTGTCTGTAAAAAATGAATGCATAATCATGGGTGATTTTAATTTTGATTTGTTATGTATGAATAGCTATAATTTTGAGTTTTTTAACTTGATGTTATTGCATGGTTATTTTCCAATGAATCGCCTTCCTTCTAGAATAACTGAACATTCTGCTACTCTTATTGATAATGTGTTTCTCCCTTCAAATTTAGTTCCTGATTCTTATTGTGATATCATGATCCATCCGGGATCTGATCATCTTCCTGTTTCATGTACGATAAAGCAACGGAGCCCGACTTACGAAAAGTCTAGGCGTAAACTTATAAGAGATCTTCGGCCGTCAAATTTAAATGAGTTCCGTGAACAAATAAGTGTAATATCGTGGGAGAAGGTGTATGAAGAACCAAATCCCTCGCGTGCCCTCGACAACTTTTTTGGGATAATTACTCCGATATTTGAGTCTGCTTGTCCTTTGAAACTTACTAGGAAAAAAGAGCGAGATATCCCCCGAAAACCCTGGATTGATGATGAAGTTGTTGAAGCTATAAATGCTCGTAACGCTTGCTTCTTTAAAAGTTTAAATGACTCATCTGAAGAAAGTAAAAAGGAATATATTCGTCAACGAGATTTAGTGAATAAGTTAAGACGTTCAAAAAAAAAAATTACATCGAAAAATTTAATGAACAAAAAGGTGATATGTGGGGCACTTGGCAGACCATTAACGGCGTGATTAAAGGCACAGGTAAACATTATGGTCTCATAAATGCTATCACTGTCGAGGGTGTTACAGTCACTGATAAGCAGCAGATTGCTGACGAGTTTGGTCAATTCTTCCCTGGTATTGGAAGTAGAATCAGTGAAGACACTTCTCACGGAGACCCAGCGAAAAGTGACACGCTCTTTGAAGATAATCGAGGTGAGCATCGTAAATTTCAATTTGAAAAAGCGTCAATTGAAGAATTAATAAAAATTGTGAAGAATTTAAAGTCAAATGCTGCTGGTATTGACGGTTTGAATCTGAAAGCATTTAAAGCAGTTTCAGTGTATCTACTACCATGTCTTCTCTACCTCGTTAACCTGTAACTTGAAGTCGGCCAATTCCCTGAAGCGCTTAAGCAAGCAAAGGTCCTACCACTGTTCAAATCAGGCAATAAGCAAGATATGACGAACTATCGACCTATAAGCTTGTTACCACTATTCTCAAAGATATACGAGAAAATAGTATATCGACAGCTGTATGAATATTTAGACAAGCTCGGAATATTAAGTGAGTCACAGTTCGGTTTCAGAACTGAACATTCAACTGTTCATGCGGCATACCATCTAATGGAGTGCGTTAATAGTGCCCTAGAAAGGAATCTTATCCCTCTTACTGTGTTCATAGATTTTAAAAAAGCATTTGATACCGTTGATTTTAATCTTTTATTAAGTAGGCTAGCTTGTTTGGGAGTCCGTGAGAAGTGTTTGGATTGGTTTAGGTCTTACTTGCATGGTAGGTCCATCAAAGTTATGATAGATGATGTGGTAGGGAAACCTTTCAATGTGAATTGTGGAGTGCCCCAAGGTTCGGTATAAGGACCTTCACTGTTTCTTATATACGTGGATACAATGCGTTTTTACATTCCTGGCGCCGTAGTTACATCATTCGCAAATGATAAAGCGCTTACAGTGATTGGGGAATCTGTCGAAGATCTTATAGAGATAACTAATGTAGCTTTGGAGAATTTATCTCAGTTCACAAAGCATAGTTTTCTTGCAGTGAATACTGAGAAGACTAATTATATGATACTTAGTCGTGTTGGTAAAGTTATTTTTTTTTTAAAATTATTTTTTGAATAAATTATAAATTATATTGGTTAAATTTTTATCCCTTTTTTTTCTTTTTCTTATGATGAGAGATGGCTGTTTAGAGATTGTATAGTGTTTCGTCTGTTTTTTTTTCCGTATTTCTTTGATTTTGAATGAATAGTTATCATTTATTTGTTGTAGTTTTGCTGCTGAACAGGGACATTTTAGGTCCCTAAATTGAGCAGTATATTATTGATTGTAAGTGCAATTTTAGTAATTTTTATTTAATGAAATAAATGCATACCTACCCCAGAAAATGTCTGTACTCTTCCAAATAACCATTACTATATGTAAGCACTGGTCAAAGTTTGTAACTTATGGCCCCTCCCACGGGGACTAAGGGGGAATAAGTCGTCCCCAAAGACATAGTTATAAAGTTCTTTTTCGAACTAAGTTATAAAATAAGAACTAAGTTATAAACTAAGTTTCGAACTATAGTTATAAAAATCTTTTTCGAACTAAGGAATATACATGGAATAGTTACTAGATACTAATAATAATTGAATTAAGATAATAATAATCAAAATATCAATTATTAATTAGTCAATAAGTTGAAAATAATTTTAATAGTAAATGAAAGTTTTTATCCAAAATTGACCTGAAAATTTTTGGGGACATGGGGAGGGGTGATAATCAAAATTTTGCCCCAGGCCCAAAAAATCCAGAACCACCAATGTGAAAACAGCAAGGGTAACCAGAGAACATGGTACCGAATGGAAAGTTAAAAAATGTCCCAAACTAAGATAAGAAGATGATTTGAGTGTCCTGGATGAAAATATTAGAAAAATGAAAACATTTTTGAAGGTTTCATGAAGTGTGAGTGGCAGATCAGGTTTGAAAATTAATATTAAGTATTCTAAGCTGCTTAGAACAGGAATAAATGAGAGTGAGGAGGTGATGGTAGGTATCGAGAAAATCAATCAAGTGGATTCGTCTACTTGCCTGAATAGCATTAGTAAAGATGGTGGATACAAAGAAAATAATAAAATGTAGAATGGCCTGGGCTCTTTCGATGAAGGCGCTCTTTTTCGATGTTGAAATGAGTTTGGAAGATTAGACAGATACTTCTACAAACTGATGTTAAAACATTGAAAGTTATGGAATCGACAGTGGTCAAGTATAGCCCTTAAAGCGGATAATGGTAAAAGCTTTCTCGTAGTTTGACTATAATTAACACTTTCAATGACACATGAAAAAGTAATTTATTGAAGATTTCAGGTTTTTATTGTTTTAGACTCTTCTGTTTTTACAGAATCGACAGTGGTCAAGTAGAGCCCTGAAAGCGGATAGTGGTGAAACCTTTCTCGTAGCAACCCTAAGAGAAGTAGTCACAGAAAAGGGGCCTACTACTCAATCACCATCCAGCCACTAGCCGTCCTCCCTAGTATGTAACCATAAATCAGAGTATTTGCGGAATATGCTACTAAGATATGATGGACATATGCCAAAAATTGCTCCCAAATTAATACCCAAGGGTGGGTCAATCCTCCTAGAAATTTAAAGTGTCGCCAGTGGTACAAAAAAAAAATCTACCCAACGCAGCAATGTTAGCATGGTTCTGAAGATCAAGAGCTGCTTGCTCTAATGGCTGGCGATAGGGGGTGACTTTCACCTCTCTCTAAGGATTCTCAGAATGGATAAAAAATGGTAGAAACCTTGATACTGCCAAGAAAAAAAAATCCTTTTCTTGCCAGATTGGCAAGTCCTATTTTAAAACACGATACCCGAGGGGATACCAATAGCCCGGTGGCCATTAGTTCTGTTTTGCTTTTTTATAATTATTGTTTGGGTGTGTATGTGTGCAATTTATCTTTGTCGCCTGAGTTTACACTCAGTTTTAGGTGCCCAAAAATAATAATAATAGTTAAATGTGGCCGCTTCAAGATGATGAAAAAGTTAAAGTTTTCTGGTATCATTGCCTGTAGATAGTGTTTAGAACACTTTTGACTTGACGGATATCAAACGATTATGAGATGATAACTTATACGAAAAATGGGGTTATTTATAGGGCTACAATGAAACAAAAGCGTAAAAGACTAAGCCAAGTTTCAAACAGTTTGGGAACTGTAAGTAAGGAGTGACTCGGGTCGATAGTAACCAAAACCTTAAACAGCAAAACTTTTAAAAACAATACACACATAAAAAGAATTTCATTTTCATGCTGATTCTAAATATGTAAAGTTTATTAATTTTAACATTACCTACCAAAAGTGACGAGCCAGAACAAATTTGCCTGATTTTCTAAAAAGGAGGATAGGCTACAACGATAAAAAAGCAATCCGTCTTAATTAAAATCACACCTTAAGACTCGTCATATCCGAGAACCCTACTATAGTTTCATGCTCCTATTTATAAAGATTGGAACTTTGCTCTATTTTTTGCTAGAAGATAGATCACATATTCGTGTTTATTTTTTTTCTTTATATTTTGTTTTTAGTCGATGTTTTTTTCTCCAGACGGATATCATCAAAGCAGTGATCTTAGAAGGTTGTTAAAGGGCTCTTTTGATAAAAAAAAAAAAAAAAAAAAAAAAAAAAAATCAAATTCCAATTGTCCCTTTTAAGTGGCCATATTGGTTTCAGTACAACTAGCCTTCCTACCAGGCCCATTTTCCCCAAAGACACCTGATCAAAATTTTCAGATAGCCATTTTGTTCAACATAGTTGAAATGTCAAATAACTATGCCTTTGGAGATGACAAGACCCCATTGTCCCTGGGAAAGGGCTGTAAATTACGCCGTTTACACATTGTTTACATATAGCATTTGTTATTGGAAAATATACAGATTTTTTTTTTTTTTGGGGGGGGGGCTATTTTTTACTTGAGGATCTTACACAGGGAGAAGGTTCCGTAGGAGGAAAGTGTCTAGAGGAAATTTTAGACGGGGAGAGGGAAGGGAGGACAGCAACATGAAGACTAAAAGCAAAAAAAATTATATATGAGAGGGGGGACCTCTTCTTCCTCAACCCTCAGTCTTTACGCTAAAGTTTGACTTTTTATCACAATTCTACATGAAAGTTTACTCTAACACAACTTCTGGTGAATTTGAATGATACGTATTTTCAAAGAATTTCAATAGTGCATCGTAAAGGATGAGGGCTGAGGAAGTTATGTTTTTTGGCAATAAACATAAAAAGATTTGAGATAAGAGCTGGTTGCAAAAACGAAAAATTTCAAAACATCAAATTAATGATGTTAATTGCACACATTCCACAAAACAAAATTCACACGATTCTGACTTCACTTCTTTATCCTTACCATATTGTTTACTATTTCCAAACGCTTCTTTTTTTCAGTTTCCCACCTCTCCCCTGAAACAAATTCTTACATGATTCCCTGACTCCTAGATATAGTTCAAGATAGATATTTCCCAGTAATATGATGAAGCCCAGCACTAAGCGCTGGGCTTACCGCAGTTTTGTTTTAATAAATAAACAAAAACAACTCATCGCATCACAAAATGTCTGAGGTTAATCAGTTATACATAATCTTCTTATGCTCTACCTTGATCAGAGCTGTAGCAGTTCAAAATATAATAACAATGACAGAAATATACAAGCCGTTATACAGCATGAGTATTGACGACACTAAGGACATGAAAATAAAAATTCTGCCCTCCCCCGCCCAAACCCAACTTAGGTCTATTAACACCTGAATACCACGATTTTCTAAAATATGTCTTCTTGTTGTTTCAAAATTTTGAAATTGGGATTTCTTTTGGTTTTTTCAAAACCATAAGTTTTTAGGGCAGTACAACATTTTCACCATTGTTGCCCTGTTGAACCTTGAATAAATAGGCAAGCATGTGTTTTTAGCTTGTATTTTGTGGATTAAAAAAAATCTCTCTTGTTTTAACTTTTTTTTTTAATAAGGACTTCTTTTCACTAAAATTTGAATGGATGATATTTCCTATCTTCTAGGATATATTTGGTACAAGTTTCCAATTAACTAATTATTTAATTATACCTTATTCTAATAGTACACATTGAAAGTGCCCACATAGTTTCACTTCAAGCTAAGTGAAACAACGTGTCTACCTCCCTGCTAAAGTAAAAGAAAAAAAAAACAAAGACAATGTTTTTTAGTTTCTATAGGGGGTAAGTGCCCAAAAACAAATATAGCTTTAGATAATCTTATCTTGTTTCGTTGTTTCATGATTTGAATTGTTGAAATAAGAATTAAGTATTTATATCCAAATTCGTTAGCATTTCTTGAATCAGTAGTCTAAACATTATTTTTCAAACTAACGTAATTAGATAATTAGATAATATTTTTATAATGAGTTTTATGAAGTTGTCTAAAATCAGTCTCAGTCTTTTCGGCACTGGGTAAAATTAAGAAGAAAAAACAATGTTGAAAAGAATATTTTACAGAAACAATTAAAAATTGGGCTTTATATCTTGATCTTAGTTTCAAAAATAACGCTTAAACTTCAGAGTCTCAAAACTTCAGAGTCAAAAAAATAGAAAAGCTATATGTCACTTAAAATGTGTCCAAAAATGTAATGAATAGTCAACTCCGATTCCCAATTGTGATCCAATTAATCTTCCAATCGGAACTAGCAATCGCAATTTTAACTAGCAATCGCTAGTTAAAAAAAGAAGCCTTAATTCGGTCGTTAACTTGGCACCCTGGGATTTTCCTCTTTTCCTCCTCTTTCCATCTTATGGGCCTTCGCGATGCACATCAATCCTCCGAATTCACTTCAAATTCCGCTATTTTCCTAATGTTTCAATTATATGAACATTCTTATTTTATGAATTTTTATTAAACTGTGCAATGTGTGTCATTGGACAAACCAATACAGGAATGAAAATGCTAAAAATTGCATTTTTAGGTGTGGGAGGGAATACATTTTTTATATCAGCTATAAGACAAGCAACCAATGATCAGCGTTCTCGAGGTATGAGTGTTTAATTCATTTTGTAGATATGTCCAAGAGGACACTTATTTTTCTGTTTTTCCAATCGTTTTTAAGTAATTTGTTAAAAAAATTTCAGGAAGATTCAAGTCATCACGAAGATTTCACAGTTACTATTTATTGGTAAATACACATAAATTTTGATATTTGTTCTCTCTCTTCATAGGATTTAAACATAAAACAAAAGCCAAAAAAAAAACATTTTTTCACCTGAGAGAAAGGGGCGACATTAATAGTAGGAGAAAAATAAGTTTTGACCAGGAAAAAATTGGTACAGAAATGATTTCTTCACCATCAAGTCCGGAAAAAAATGCTTAACAACATATCAAAAATATAAATCTCTAGCTCGATGCGAAATTGTTTTTTTTAATGTTTTTTATTTATTTTCTCAAAAACTGGGGAAAAAATTAAAAACGTAAACTATAATGTTTTCCACATCTTTTTAGATCAGTTTTTGGCTCTGAATTCATTTCTGATACTCGTTTCATTACCTGACCAAAAGAAAAATATTTATCAGCAAAAAAAAAATGGAGAAAAAAACTGTGTCTTTGGGGAAAAAAACTCTTACCAGCGTTGTAGTCTATTTGGCTATGTAAACGAAAGGCTTAGAAAAAAAAAAAGACTAAACAACAATAAACAGGAATGACGAAACACCTCAGTGCCAAACACCATGAGACAAGGTAGGTTCTAACTTAATGTGTTCAGAGAAAAAATTTTATCTTATTTTTCAAATATATAAAAATTGCACATCATCAAAATATAGGAACTAGATTTTTCATCATCACAGTTAACTGTTATTCTTCTTCACTAAGTTCTTCTGCTTGAAACTTCGAATTGTTGCAAGAGCTTCCCTTACAGGTACGGCAGGCTATAGTACACTCAAGTCCGTTTTTTCTTACAGGTACACTTTTCACTATCACAGCCGTCAATACGACACGAGCATTTGATAATTTTCAGCAGCTGAGACGGAGCGGTAGAGAGATCTGTTTTTATTGGCGTAAAAACTTCGTTATCCTTCAGTTTCCATCCCAGGCGTAAAGGGTCTACAGGGGTTCCCGAGCCAGATTTGAACTTGGCAGTAGACACGTAGCGAGTGGTACTTCGCTGCTGCCTGAGTCGGTGGCAGTTCTTGTGGATACACGAAAGTGGTGGCAGTGCTCACTTTTCTGTGAAAGATTAGCTTTCTGGCAGTGTCCAGGTTCGAAACATCAGGGCAACCGTACAGTATCAACAATGCTCGCTCTTTTGCTGCCACAATATCGTCTAACGATGTGAGCTTGTCGCCAAATATAGCAGCGCTATCCCTGAAACTCTTGTTGGAAAGTAGCAGCTGAACGGCTTTGCCCTTTCCTATTCCGTAAAGGTGAGAGGTTGTGTCACAACCCAGCACAGCATGACAGAACGGTATCAGATTGCTGACATCTGTTCCTAGCTTCTGCTTCATCTCACTAATATCCCAAGCTGAACTAGTACCGCCAAACTTAGCTTCACGTGAGAAATATAAACGCCCGGAACGCGAATCTGATCGACTGATCAGAAGAACCAATATGTCAGTATCATCAGCAACCACGATTGTGTCTGTAAGACTAGCAGCTTCTACGGCTTTTTCTACAATCAGAACGTCGGCGTCTCCTTCCGAGTGGAAAATTCGGAAACTGACGGCTTCCAAATGGTTGCTGAGCAGCTTCAGGAAACGTCCTTTGTTTGTCTTACATGAAATAAACTCTTCTTTCTTCATGCAGAGGGTCATCTCTTCCGTGAAAAAGACTTGGCGGCCAACCATCCTTGCTCGACGTAAATGGGTAGCATCTTTGATTGCTGGACCATCTTCATATCCGTCAAACACATCAATCGCACTAGGGTACCTTGCTTGTACGTAATGGACGTATGAAGCAAAGATGACCTTGAAGGTTGACCCTACCTTCCATGGAACTCGATGTAGAAGAGAACCACCATCCAAGACGATGTTACACGCAGAGGCAGGTCTTGAGGGCGACTGAGTCTCAATCCCACAAGCCAGAAAAATCGCTTTTGCAAGCTCTGGCTTATTTGCTTTTCTCATAAGGCCATCACTTTCGAAAAGAGAAGGAGGAATCGTACAAAGTTCGTACTTGAAGTATTCTTCTCGGTGGTCAGTTCGTTGGGCTACTATTATAAACCGCTGGAAAAGGAGCGCCGGATCTATGTGCGCTACCACAGAGGACCCCGCCTTTTTGGCATTCATTAGGGTCACTTGGTCTTTTTTCTAAGAATTGCTCCTTCAAGGTTTTTCCTGTCATCTTACTTAGAATCAACTTTCCAGCCACATCGGCCTCGTCAACATTAACATCTTGGGAAGAAGTTATGCCGTTGGCAATGTTTCTAAGCTGATTGTCACCTCTGAACGGAGAAGATTCTCTGAAGTATCCGACGAGCTTCTGGGTATCGTTGAAGTCACGCTCCTTTCTACTGGAACTCATGTCGCGATGCTGCTCACTTGTCGAGTAACCAATTTTTGTCAAATTTTGCATCAAGAGGTTGATCTCCAGGCATGCTGGTCTTGACAGAACCCAAATGGCTCTCTGCTGTTCTGTCATCCCACCTCCAGTTGTAAGACTGTCCGATGTTTTCAGACTTCTCATATACTCCTGCTCGATGACAAGATCTGCCGAGAGCCCAGCCCAGCGTCGCTCTGATCTTCTAATGGTGTGACCTCCCTGTTCAAATGCTTCGAAGATTGGTGGGTGACTAGTTTGAAGTTTAGCCATCTCTTGCTGGTATATCCAGACCGATTTGAAATAGAGGTTATGTCCAGATGCTGCTAGAAACGGAAGCATCTCTACTGCGGATTGTAGGTGCAAATCCCACAGGCCTAGTCTCTCGGCACGTATGAACTTAAGCAGTATCCCAACCATGTCAAGATACTGAAGCCAGAGCTTCGCAGTTCTCTGAGTCAGCAGGTCTTGGCGTCTCTGCTTGAGAAAGTTTTCAAGTTGCTTGAGCTGGGGATCATGACTGAGATCTTCGGGTGGGAGGTATCCATCCAGCACGTTAGTGAAGACAGTAGACATGTCTAGAGACGTCAACGCCGCTTGATCTTCTTTGAGGAGATGAGCATATATGGCCGAGCTCACGAGAATGTGAGCTCGAACAGCTCTAGAAATCGCTTTTCCAGAAAGAATGTGCGGCACTGCACCAGTCGCGTATACCAATTCCAGAACCTCTTTCAGACCAGAACATTCCATGAGGTGTCCTATGCATCCAACGAAACTCATCATCAAATGAAAACCGCCTAACTTGAGAACAATACTACTCAGCTCATTCGTCGTGTCGGACTTGAGGATCTTCATAGACTTCCACCAGAGCGGCTGGTCAAATGTGAGAACGGGTGTGAATCCGTAGGTTCTGCCTTGCGAAGCTACAAAGCGCAAGGTTGAGTAAAGGCAGGATTCGTTGCTAGATGGGAGGTCAATCATGGGCAAAAACAAGACGCTTGCCTTGCTGCGAAGGTTTCCCGTTTCATGATGTATTTGGTTAGAGAAAACTGACTGCATGAATCCATTCCAGCTCGGCCTTGGGACATTCAGGAACCCGGTAGCTAACCAGAGCTGATCGAGTGAGGCATACGGGTCGTTGACATTTTTCCCAGGGATCTTCTCATATTGCACCTTTGAAAGCACTGTCTCACTTAAGCGGTAAGGGTAGATGGGAATTTTTCCTTTTTGGAGTACTTCATCTAATGAAACTTCAACTCTCGGAATGGGCGATCGGCTGTTAATGAGAGGAGGCGTGACTGTTGCTAGCAGAGCCATCCCATGGATAGTGTTTCTTCCGTCCATCGTGCAAACATCGTGATCTGCATTATCAGCTACATGCTGCACAGCATGTGCGGAGGTAACTCCTGCACGGCTAGATTCATCATGGACTGATGCACAGCGTTTACATTTCTGGACTTCAGCATAGGAGGAGCAGAATCCATGGCTGTGTAAAGTGTCAATAAGAAATCTGGACTTGAAATGGTGATCCAGTTGCACTGCTAAGCCTAGTTGCAGTGGACAAATGAGGGCACGCGGGCGAGCTGCTTGAACGATGGAATTGCCAATGGCAAGCACTTTGAAGGAAATATCGGTTCCAACGAATATTTCATGTAAGAACACCATTAGGCTATCAGGTAGAGAGCCTTCCAGCTGTTCTCCAGAAGAAATCTGCTTTGCGGTCATATATGATTCCTTCTGTGCTGGCAGTCCTTTGATATCACTTTTGATAATCTTTGCTGCTGCTCTAATAAGCTTGATTTTCTCACTCTATTCGTTATCGGTTTTGTCCAAGTAATAAAAATTCTGGAGTATCGCTGATGCTTTTTCTTTGAATGTCACCACGTCAGCCTTACCGTCAATAGTTGCAAATACTAGCTGGTCACTGAAATATTCCAGAAGCTTTCTCTTCAAGTACTTGTTACTGTACAGTTCAAGGTCTGTCCCATTCAAAAGCTCTCCCATTTTAACAACAAGTTCACTGACTGTATACTGTTCTTCGTCATTTTCTTCGAAAAAAGTAGCCAGCTTCAAAAACGCCTGATATCTTTCATCTTGACCTGGCCTCCCCCTTTTTGGACGTTTTTTATCTGGCTCAGTATCTTAGAGTATTTCAAAAAGTTCTTGCATCGCAAATCTGGCTGGAAGGCTCTTATTTAATCGAAACATAGAAGAACAGGCTGCGTGATAAATGGCGTCAACTGCGTGCAGGTCTGACACTGCACATATTCGGCGGAAAACGTTATTTGACCAATCATCATCACGGCTTTTGCACACTGCTTTTATACTCTCTTCAAAGTCTTTAGTCCGAACCTTGTACCACTCGTGTCCTTTTATGTGGGTAGTGAGGAGATTTATCCTTGTAGTGCAGAAAAAGCAACACTCTTGGAATTAGAAACTTGGAGTCCGTGATCGGAGTACCACTTTTTCTGCTTCCGTCTTTTCTTGCAAGGTTCGTCGTCTCTCATTCTCAATTTTCGACAGGTATATTTTGTTTGTGAAAGTCTTTCTGCAAGCAACATGGACTTGGTTCCCTACCTTGACAGAGATGCTGGTACCTCTCGTTTTGCTAGCTTCATTGATCGCCGTTGCTCCTTTTTCTGCCAGTACCGACGATTCTGAGGTGTCTACTGAACGTTCACAAGGGGGACATAAAACTGAGGGGTCAGCCATCTAAAAAAGAGAACTGGGAATAAGTGAGTTGTCGGTGAATGTTACAACGAAAACCCTCATTCTGAACCGAAAAATTCGTGCTCCTCTTCGAAAAATATCCCGTGATCGTGTGTCGCTTGATTTTTTTTTTTTTTTTTTTTTTTTACTTCATACAAAAACAAAAACAAAACATCAAAAAAATTAAATGATTAAACGTGATGTTTCTGTCTAATAAAAGAGCACAAAAACAATCTTTTCTTAAAAGGGAAACCATCAGTAAACTACTTTTCTTTTCACGGTTCCTCATTCTCGGATTCTGGAAATATCTAAAAAATAGGCAGAAAAAACGTGAAAAAAGGGGAATTTCGCAACGGGATGGAGATTTAGATTTTTGATATGTTGTAGAGCTCTCTTTTCTGAACACAGTGGTGCAAAAATAATTTCTGTACCTGGTTCGACCATTTTTTTTCCTTATCTTTTCCCTACTATAAAGCTTAAGACTAGCAGAAAGTATTGTGTATATGAGGGCTTGTCCCCTTCTCAATACCTTACTCTATGTGCCAAATTTTGCCTCTATTTCCAAAAATTTAAGAATAACTATTAGAATAATAAGCTTTTTTTGAAAGTTCTAAATAAAACTCATGCGTAATATGCGAGGTATCAAACAGTTCGTGGTAACGAACTGTAGTAAGGAGCGACCCGGCTCAATAGTAACCAAAACTCTAAAACATGGAATTCTGGTACCAATAGCTACATCACAAGAATTGCATTTTAATGCTGATTTTAAATATATAATTTTCATCAGCTTTAATCTTACCCATCAAAAGTTACGAGCCTGAGAAAATTTGCGTTATTTTAGAAAATAGGGGGAAACACCCCCTAAAAGTCATAGAATCTTAACGAAAATCACACCATCAGATTCAGCGTATCAGAGAGCCCTACTGTAGAAGTTTCAAGCTCCTATCTGCAAAAATGTGGAATTTTATATTTTTTGCCAGAAGGCAGATCACGGATGCATGTTTGTTTGTTTGTTTTTTTTTTTTTTTTTTTCTTCTTTCCCAGGGGTGATCGTATCGACCCAGTTGTCCTAGAATGATGCAAGAGGGCTCATTCTAACGGAAATGAAAAGTTCTAGTGCCTTTTTTAAGTGACCGAAAAATTGGAGGGCACTTAGGCCCCTCCCACGCTAATTACTTTCCCAAAGTTAATGGATTACAATTTTGAGATAGTCATTTTATTCAGCGTAGTCAAAAAATCTTATGACTATGTCTCTGGGGGCGACTTACTCCCCCACTGTCCCCGTGGGAGGGGCCATATGTTACAAACTTTGACCAGTGCTTACATATAGTAATGGTTATTGGGAAGTGTACAGGCGTTTTCAGGAGGATTTTTTGGTTGGAGGCAGGGGTTGAGAAGAGGGGGATATGCTGGGGGAACTTTCCATCGAGGAATTTATCATGGGGGAAGAAAATTTCCATGAAGGGAGCAGGATTTACTAGCATTACTTAAAAAAAAACAATGAAAAAATAAATATGAAAAAGTTTTTTTCAGCGGGAAGTAAGCAGCAGCATTAAAACTTAAAACGAACAGAAATTATTACCCATATGAGGGGCTCACATCCTCCTAATACCTCGCTCTTTACGCTAAAGTATTTTAGTAGTTTCAACTATTTATTCTGCAGCTTTTGTGATTCAGGCGTCATTCTTAATGGATTGGGACAAAATTTAAGCTGTAGTGTAAAGAGCGAGGTACTGACGAGGGGGCGAACCCCCTCATATATGTAATAAAAACATGTGAATACAAAATTCTTTACGTAAGCTACTTTATAAGATACGTATATCTTTTACTTATAAAAAGATTCGTAAAAAATTAAAAGTTCTAGTTGCCTTTTTAATTAACCGAAAATCGGAGGGCAACTAGGCTTCCTCTCCCGCTCTTTTTTTCTCAAAATCATTCGATCAAAATTATGAGAAAGCCATTTAGTCAAAAAAAAAAAATATATACAAATTTCGTTTTAATTATTCCTCAGTGGAGAGCCAAAATCAAAACATGCATTGATTCAAAAACGTTCAGAAATTAAATAAAAAAAAAAAAACAAACAAGTTTTTTAAAGAGAGTAAGGAGCGACATTAAAACTTAAAACTTACAGAAATTACTCCGTATATGAAAGGGGCTTTTCCTTCTCAACACCCCGCTCTTTACGCTAAAGTTTTTTACTGTTTTAAAATGTAGAGTTAAGAGAAAGAGTCAAACGTTAGCGTAAAGAGCGGGGCATTGAGAAGGAAAAGCCCCTTTCATATACGGAGTAATTTCTGTAAGTTTTAAGTTTTAATGTCGCTCCTTACTTTCCTTTAAAAAACTCGTTTTTTTTAATTTAATTGAGAAAGGGGCAACTTCCTCATGTACCCAACAATCCTTTTGAGGTTCAAGTTTCAATGTTGCTCCCTACTTTCAGTTGAAAAAACGAACAATGTTTTATTTATCATAGTCTTTTTGTTTTATTAAATAAAAAAAACAAGTTTTTCTAACTGAAAGTAAGGAGCAACATTAAAACTTAAAACGAAAAGAAATTAATCCGTGTATAAAAGGGTCCGTTCCCTTCTCAACGCCCCGCTCTTTACGCTAAAGTTTGAATATTTCTCTCAACTCTACTTTTTAAAACATTAAAAAACTTTAGCGTAAAGAGCGGGGCGTTGAGAAGGGAACGGCCCTTTTCATACACGGAGTAATTACTGTTCGTTTTAAGTTTTAATGTCGCTCCTTACCTTCAGATAAAAAAAACTTGTTTTGTTTATTTAATTTCTGAACGGTTTTTAATTAATACATGTTTTGATTTTGTATCTTCATACATAAATAATTAAAACGAAATTTGCATATTAATTTTCTTTGGCTTAAAGGCTTTCTCATAGTTTTAATAGGAAGTATTTGAGAAAAAAGGAGTAAGGGAGGATTCCTAGTTGCCCTCAAATTTTTTAATTACTTAAAAAGGCCACTAGAACTTTTAATTTTTTACGAACGTTTTCATTAGTAAAAACATACATAACTTGCGAATTAGCTTACGTAACGAAATTCTAAATTTGTAAGTTTTTATTACGTATATGAGGGGGTTCAACCCCTCGAATACCTTACTCTTTACACTAAAACTTGAACTTTGTCCCAATTCCTTAAGAATGACCCCTGAATCACAAAGGCCGTAGAATAAATATTTGAAATTATTAAAAATACTTTAGCATAAAGAGTGTTTATTACGAGGAGGTGAACCCCTCATATGCGTAATAATCTCTGTTCGTTTTAAGCTTTAATGCTGCTCCTTACTTTCAGTTGAAAATACTCTTCATATTTATTTTTTCATTGTTTTTTTTAAATAATATTAGAAAGTCCTTCGCCCCCTTCATTTAAATTTTCTTCTCCCATGACAAATTCCTCCATAGAAAGATAGTCCCACATAACCCCCTCCTCCTCTCACCTTCTCCCTCCCCCAAACCAAAAATTTTTTCCCGAAAACGTCTGTACGCTTCCCAGTGGCCATTTATCTGTAATTAATGGTCAAAGTTTGTAACTTGCAGCCCCTCCCACGGGGACTGAGAAGGAGTAAGTCGTCCCTAAAGACAAAGTTATTAGGTTTCTTCGACTATGGTGGATAAAATGGCTATCTTAGAATTTCGATCCGGTGACTTTGGGGAAAATGAGCGTAGGAGGGGGCCTAGGCGCCCTCCAAATTTTTTGTCACTTCAAAAGGGCACTATAACTTTTAATTTCCGTTAGAATGAGCCCTCTTGCAACATTCTAGGACCTCTGGGTCGGTACGATCATCATTTTTTCCCTTTGAAAAATAAAATAAAAAAGAAACACGCATCCGTGATCTGTCTTCTGGCAATAAACGCGAAATTCCACATTTTTGTAGATAAGAGCTTGAAACTTCTACAATAGGGTTCTCTGATACGTTGAATCTGATGGTGTGATTTTCGTTAAGATTGTGTTACTTTCAGGGGTGTTTCCCCCAATTTTCTAAAATAAGACAAATTTTCTCAGGCTCGTAACTTTTGATGAATAAGACTAAACTTGATGGAACTTATGTATTTAAAATCAGCATTGAAACTCATTTCTATTGAAGTAGTTATTGGTATAAAAATTCTGCTTTTTAGAGTTTCAGTTACTATAGAACCGGGTCGTTCCTTACTACAGTTCGTTACCACGAACTGTTTGATTTCTGATCGTTTTTTAAATTATGTCCTCTGGCTCCCCCTGCATGGAAAATTCCTTTTCTCCATTAAAGTTCCTCAATGTAAAGATCCTCCCACGTAATCCCCTATATATCTGTATACTTCTCGATAACCAATACTATATGTAAACAATGGACAAAGTTCATAGCTTGCAGCCCTTCTCATGAGATTGTGGGGGGTCAATTCATCCTCAAATTCATGATTACTAGATCTTTCGACTATGCTGAACAGAATAGCTATCAATAGAATTCGTAACTTTGGGAGAAACCGGGCACGGAAGGAGGGCTAGGTGCCCTTCAATATTTTTGGTGACTTAAAAAGGACCCTGGAACTTACGATTTCTGACTACTTGTGCCTTCTTCCGACCCTCTAGGATCACTGGTTAATACAGATACCTCTGAAAAAGAAAAACAAATTATCCGGTATCATTCTTCTGGCAAAAATGCAAAATTCCACATATTTGTATTTAGAAGCTTGAAAACTCAACAGTAAAGTTCTATGATATTCTGAATATGATGGTGTGATTTTAATTAAGATCACTTGACATTTTGGGGCTGTTTACCCCCTTTTTCAGAAATTGAGCAAATTTTCTTGGGTTCGTAACTTCAGATGGTTAACAGTAAACTGCATGATTTTCTTATATTTTAAATAAGCATAAAGATTTGATTATTTAACGTATATATTGTTATCTAGACTCTGTTTCTTAAAGTTTTATTGATCCACATTGTTCCTACTTCAAAATCTTCACCTATACGCATAAAAATATTGAAAGCATATAAGCAGCTGGTAACTTTTGCTCCCCGTCAAAATATTGAAATTGTTATATCCTAATTTATACTATAGTTACTATGATATCCTAAAGTAAAATACCTTTTTTCAAAATCTTCTACACTGAAATTTTTATTATCTTTTTTTATTCTAAAGACCTTTATTTTGTTTCTAAATTTAAAATCGTGAACTGTGAAATGAAATTTACACAGCATACTCAAAAAGCAGAAACAGCTCCTTGGAAGCGACCTTAATTCCCTGTTCGGCCATTCCAAGGGCTTCAATTTGGGTAGGGCGATTAACCTCCTAAATTTTTGGCCCTCCCCTCTATATTCTCACATTGGGTTCTTTAGTGTTTTCATCGACAAATGTCTTTTATTGTATTTTTATTTCCAAGATATAAAAAAACGCAAAATTGTTTCAATCTAAATTTTGAAAAATACATTCTGCCCTCTCCGATTCGTTTTCATGAATTGACATCTTTGTCCCCCCTCTCCTATTTCATGCCTCAACATAACGTGTTTTTCTTTTTTAAAAGGGGTCTGAATAATCTTGCACTCAGACTTCTTGAAACTTCTAAAAATGTATTTATTTGTTTTTATAATATTTTCATCTAGGACACTCAAACCATCCTTCAGTGGATCAGATTTGATCTGTTGGGGGTAGAGTATGACTCATGTCTATAGAGAGGTAAAGCGAGGCACTATCCACTCCTTATACAGATTAAATAAAAAAAACAAGTTTTTTTAACTGAAAGTAAGGAGCGACATTAAAAACGACCAGAAATTACTTCGTATATGAAAGAGGCTGCTTCCTCATCAACGCCTCGCTCTTTACGCTAACGTTTGACTCTTTCTCTCAATTCTTCTTTTTAAAACAGCAAAAAACTTTAGCGTAAAGAGCGGGGCGTTGATGAGGAAGCAGCCTCTTTCACATACGAAGTAATTTCTGGTCGTTTTAAGTTTTAATGTCGCTCCTTACTTTCAGTTAAAAAAAACTTGTTTTTTTTATTTAATTTCTGGACGTTTTTGAATCAATGCATGTTTTGATTTTGGCTCTCCGCAGAGGAATAATTAAAACAAAATTTGCATTTTTTTTGGCTAAATGGCTTTCTCATAATTTTGATCCAATGATTTTGAGAAAAAAAGAGCGGGGGAGGAAGCCTAGTTGCCCTCCGATTTTTTGGTTAATTAAAAAGGCAACTAGAATTTTTAATTTTTTACGAATATTTTTATTAGTAAAAGATTTACGTAACTTATAAATTAGCTTACGTAAAGAACTTTTGTATTCTCATATTTTTATTACATATATGAGGGGGTTTGCCCCCTTGTCAGATCCTCGCTCTTTACACTAAAGCTTAATTTTTGTCCCAATTCATTAAGAATGACCCCAGAATCACAAAAGCCGTAGAATAAATAGTTGAAACTGCTAAAAATACTTCAGCATAAAGAGCGAGGTATTAGGAGGAGGTGAGCCCCTCAAATGGGTAATAATTTCTGTTTGTTTTAAGTTTTAATGCTGCTCTTTACTTCCAGCTGAAAGAACTTTTTCATATTTATTTTTTCATTGTTTTTTTTTTAAATAATGCTAGTAAATCCTGCGCTCGCTTCATGGAGATTTTCTTCCCCCACGACAAACTATCGATGGAAAGTTCCCGTAGCATATCCCCCTCTTCTCAACCCCTCCCCCAACCAAAAAAATTTTTTTTAGCGTTTTCATTCCTGTATTGGTTTGTCCAATGACACACATTGCACAGTTTAATAAAAATTCATAAAATAAGAATGTTCATATAATTGAAACATTAGGAAAATAGCGGAATTTGAAGTGAATTCGGAGGATTGATGTGCATCGCGAAGGCCCATAAGATGGAAAGAGGAGGAAAAAAGAGGAAAATCCCAGGGTGCCAAGTTAACGACCGAATTAAGGCTTCTTTTTTTTAACTAGCGATTGCTAGTTAAAATTGCGATTGCTTCCGATTGGAAGATTAATTGGGTCACAATTGGAAATCGGAGTTGACTATTCATTACAGTTTTGGACACATTTTAAGTGACATATAGCTTTTCTATTTTTTTGACTCTGAAGTTTTGAGACTCTGAAGTTTAAGCGTTATTTTTGAAACTAAGATCAAGATATAAAGCCCAATTTTTAATTGTTTCTGTAAAATATTCTTTTCAACATTGTTTTTTCTTCTTAATTTTACCCAGTGCCGAAAAGACTGAGACTGAATTTAGACAACTTCATAAAACTCATTATAAAAATATTATCTAATTATCTAATTACGTTAGTTTGAAAAATAATGTTTAGACTACTGATTCAAGAAATGCTAACGAATTTGGATATAAATACTTAATTCTTATTTCAACAATTCAAATCATGAAACAACGAAACAAGATAAGATTATCTAAAGCTATATTTGTTTTTGGGCACTTACCCCCTATAGAATCTAAAAAACATTGTCTTTGTTTTTTTTTCTTTTACTTTAGCAGGGAGGTAGACACGTTGTTTCACTTAGCTTGAAGTGAAACCATGTGGGCACTTTCAATGTGTACTATTAGAATAAGGTGTAATTAAATAATTAGTTAATTGGAAACTTGTACCAAATATATCCTAGAAGATAGGAAATATCATCCATTCAAATTTTAGTGAAAAGAAGTCCTTATTAAAAAAAAAAGTTAAAACAAGAGAGATTTTTTTTAATCCACAAAATACAAACTAAAAACATATGTTTGCCTATTTATTCAAGGTTCAACAGGGCAACATCATATTACTGGGAAATATCTATCTTGAACTATATCTAGGAGTCAGGGAATCATGTAAGAATTTGTTTGTTTCAGGGGAGAGGTGGGAAACTGAAAAAAAGAAGCGTTTGGAAATAGTAAACAATATGGTAAGGATAAAGAACTGAAGTAAGAATCGTGTGAAATTTGTTTTGTGGAATGTGTGGAGCGAAAACTTATGCAGACATACCTGCTAGGATGTTGCAAAAAAAAGTTTGAACTTGTGAACCCTACAGCGTGCAAAGAGATTAAAATTAGGATTTTTCCAAAAAAATTTAAATTTAACTTCTTGTTAATATATCTTCTTGTGTTAAGGCATGCCTCAAAACATCATTAATTTGATGTTTTGAAATTTTTCGTTTTTGCAACCAGCTCTTATCTCAAATCTTTTTATGTTTATTGCCAAAAAACATAACTTCCTCAGCCCTCATCCTTTACGATGCACTATTGAAATTCTTTGAAAATACGTATCATTCAAATTCACCAGAAGTTGTGTTAGAGTAAACTTTCATGTAGAATTGTGATAAAAAGTCAATCTTTAGCGTAAAGACTGAGGGTTGACGAAGAAGAGGCCCCCCTCTCACATATAAATTTTTTTGCTTTTAGTCTTCATGTTGCTGTCCTCCCTTCCCTCTCCCCGTCTAAAATTTCCTCTAGACACTTTCCTCCTACGGAACCTTCTCCCTGTGTAAGATCCTCAAGTAAAAAATAGCCCCCCCCCCAAAAGCAAATCTGTATATTTTCTAATAACAAATGCTATATGTAAACAACGTGTAAACTGCGTAATTTACAGCCCTTTCCCAGGGACAATGGGGTCTTGTCATCTCCAAAGGCATAGTTATTTGACATTTCAACTATGTTGAACAAAATGGCTATCTGAAAATTTTGATCAGGTTTCTTTGGGGGAAATGGGCATGGTAGGAAGGCTAGTTGTACTGAAACCCTTATGGCCACTTAAAAGGGACAGTTGGAATTTGATTTTTTTTTTTTTTTTTTTTTTTTTTTATCAAAAGAGCCCTTTAACAACCTTCTAAGATCACTGCTTTGATGATATCCGTCTGGAGAAAAAAACATCGACTAAAAACAAAATATAAAGAAAAAAAATAAACACGCATATATGATCTATCTTCTAGCAAAAAATAGAGCAAAGTTCCAATCTTTATAAATAGGAGCATGAAACTATAGTAGGGTTCTCGGATATGACGAGTCTTAAGGTGTGATTTTAATTAAGACGGATTGCTTTTTTATCGTTGTAGCCTATCCTCCTTTTTAGAAAATCAGGCAAATTTGTTCTGCCTCGTCACTTTTGGTAGGTAATGTTAAAATTAATGAACTTTACATATTTAGAATCAGCATGAAAATGAAATTCTTTTTATGTATGTATTGTTTTTAAAAGTTTTGTTGTTTAAGGTTTTGGTTACTATCGACCCGAGTCACTCCTTACTTACAGTTCCCAAACTGTTTGAAACTTGGCTTAGTCTTTTACGCTTTTCTTTCACTGTAGCCCTATAAATAACCCCATTTTTCGTATAAGTTATCATTCCATAATCGTTTGATATCCGTCAAGTCAAAAGTGTTCTAAACACTATCTACAGGCAATGATACCAGAAAACTTTAACATTTCTTTTTCATCATCTTGAAGCGGCCACATTTAACTATTATTATTATTTTTGGGCACCTAAAACTGAGTGTAAGCTCAGGCGACAAAGATAAATTGCACACATACACACCCAAACAATAATTATAAAAAAGCAAAACAGAACTAATGGCCACCGGGCTATTGGTATCCCCTCGGGTATCGTGTTTTAAAATAGGACTTGCCAATCTGGCAAGAAAAGGATTTTTTTTTTCTTGGCAGTATCAAGGTTTCTACCATTTTTTATCTGAGAATTCTTAGAGAGAGGTGAGAGTCACCCCCTCTCACCAGCCATTAGAGCTAACAGCTCTTGATCTTCAGAACCATGCTAACATTGCTGCGTTGGGTAGATTTTTTTTGTACAACTGGCGACACTTTAAATTTCTAGGAGGATTGACCCACCCTTGGGTATTAATTTGGGAGCAATTTTTGGCATATGTCCATCACATCTTAGTATCAGATTCCGCAAATACTCTGATTTATAGTCACATACTAGGGAGGACGGTTAGTGGCTGAATGCTGATTGAGTAGTAGGCCCGTTTTTGTGACTACTGCTCTCAGGGTCACTACGAGAAAGCTTTCACCAGTATCCGCTTTCAGGGCTCTACTCGACCACTTTCGATTCTGTAAAAACAGAAGAGTCTAAAACAATAAAAACCTGAAATCTTCAATAAATTACTTTTTCATGTGTCATTGAAAGTGTTAATTATAGTCAAACTACGAGAAAGCTTTTACCATTATCCGCTTTCAGGGCTATACTTGACCACTGTCGATTCCATAACTTTCAATGATTTAACATCAGTTTGTAGAAGTATCTGTCTAATCTTCCAAACTCATTTCAACATCGAAAAAGAGCGCCTTCATCGAAAGAGCCCAGGCCATTCTACATTTTATTATTTTCTTTGTATCCACCATCTTTACTAATGCTATTCAGGCAAGTAGACGAATCCACTTGATTGATTTTCTCGATACCTACCATCACCTCCTCACTCTCATTCATTCCTGTTCTAAGCAGCCTAGAATACTTAATATTAATTTTCAAACCTGATCTGCCACTCACACTTCATGAAACCTTCAAAAATGTTTTCATTTTTCTAATATTTTCATCCAGGACACTCAAATCATCTTCTTAATCTTAGTTTGGGATATTTTTTAACTTTCCATTCGGTACCATGTTCTCTGGTTACCCTTGCTGTTTTCACATTGGTGGTTCTGGATTTTTTGGGCCTGGGGCAAAATTTTGATTATCACCCCTCCCCATGTTCCCAAAAATTTTCAGGTCAATTTTGGATAAAAACTTTCATTTACTATTAAAATTATTTTCAACTTATTGACTAATTAATAATTGATTTTTTGATTATTATTATCTTAATTCAATTATTATTAGTATCTAGTAACTATTCCATGTGTATTTCTTAGTTCGAAAAAGATTTTCAAGCTCAGTAGTGGGCTTCCTAAAGGAATCAAACCAATTCTTCTGTAATTCCTTAACTCATTATTATTACCTTTCTTAAATAGCGGTTCAATTAAGTTCTCCTAAGATCACTAGGTACCAGTAGCGCGTACTTACAAAAATGTTAGAGGGTAGTCAAAGTTATTTTTCAAAATCTAAGGGAGGGGGAGTTTTTATTTTCTTCGATGAAAATACGAAAAAACCGTATTTTTAATAAAAATAACAAAAAAATTTCTCAAAATACAAGGGGAGAGGGAAAAAGTCTAAGGGGTACGAATGCCCCCTGGTTCTCCCTAATTGGTGCCACTATTAGGTACTTCTGCCTTTTCAAGTTCATATTACTTTTCAAGTTCAATACAGTGTTTGAATGCTATTAGCACCTGAGGCCAGTGGCGCTAATGTGTGAAAATGTGTGTATTTGGGGCGAGGTTTGAAATTAAGATAGAAATAAGCATTTTCCAAAATTAATAGATTAATGGTCTGTTTAATGAAAATACTAAATAGTTATTTTACAAATTTCTAAAGTGCCTTTGCTCCTAAAGTGCCACAAAGTGCCTGCCGTTTTAATTGTACATATAATAGGAAATAAATAATAGCGAAATTCCATAGACTAAAGAGTCAAATAAGGAAATCCCATCCACGCCCCGTTGCAAGTAAAGTTTTCGGAATTAGCCTTGCCTGGCTATAAACTACATACAAATATTTAGTGATTATATCTTCTCGCTAGTCCAGTAGTACCACAGTGGACTGCTGTTCCTCTTGACAATACAAGGCCCAGGAATTTATTCCCGTAGCAGCATGGCCGCAACATTTCCCTTCTAAAAAGACCTAGCCATTGAAACGTCAAATCGACACCCTATTCGTAAGTAATGGCTCTCGAGTATCTCCATCCTTTTTGGTCCACAACTTCTTGCTAGTGGAATTTTATCTTGGGAAAGGTTCTTAGAAAGGAAACGATACTATAAAAAAGGAATATTTTTTTTTCCTTTTTGAGAACAGTGGTAAAAAGTGGCAATTTGATAATCTAGATATTTCTACAATCACTGTCAGTGGTAAAAAGAAGGTAAAACGAGTTGTGTGACCGAAAATTTGAAAAAAATTGCAAAAAATGCAAAAACTAATGAAACAACATGAAAAAATATTAGCCTAAGGCTATTTTAGAGGTCTTATGCTCTTGTCTTCTTGCTAGGGAAACTTGGCACTGGACAAGATTCTTAAAAAGGGATGATGCTAATAAAACTGAGCTAATAAATAAAATTCCTTCAGAAACTCTTAATACCTTTAAAGGTATTTAATTAAATACCTTTTGCAGATGCATAAAAATACTTTGTTTCAAACAGTTCGTGGTAACGAACTGTAGTAAGGAGCGACCAGGCTCGATAGTAACCAAAACTCTAAAAAATGGAACTTTGATACCAATAGCTACATCAAAACAATTGCATTTTAATGCTGATTTTAAATATATAAGTTTCAACAATTGTAATCTTACCCAACAAAAGTTACAAGCCTGAGAAAATTTGCCTTATTTTAAAAAATAGGGGGAAACAACCCCTAAAGTCATAGAAAATTAACGAAAATCACGCCATAAGATTCAACGTATCAGAGAACCCTATTGTAGAAGTTTCAAGCTCCTATCTACAAAAATATGGAATTTTATATTTTTGCCAGAAGGCAGATCACAGATGCGTGTTGATTTATTTTTTTTATTTTTTTTTTCCCATGGGTGATTGCATCGACCAAGTGGTCCGAAAATCTTGTGAGAGGGCTCATTCTAACGGGAATGAAAAGTTCTAGTGCCCTTTTTAAGTAAACAAAAAAATTGGAGGGTACCTAGGCCCCCTCCCACGCTAATTATTTTCCCAGTCACCGGATCAAAATTCTGAGATTGCCATTTTATTCAGCGTAGTTTAAAAACTTTATAACTATGTCTTTGGGGACGACTTATTCCCCCTTAGTCCCCGTGGGAGGGGCCATAAGTTACAAACTTTGACCAGTGCTTACATATAGTAATGGTTATTTGGAAGAGTACATACATTTTCTGGGGTAGGTATGCATTTATTTCATCAAATAAAAATTACTAAAATTGCACTTACAATCAATAATATACTGCTCAATTTAGGGACCTAAAATGTCCATGTTCAGCAGCAAAACTACAACAAATAAATGATAACTATTCATTCAAAATCAAAGAAATACGCAAAAAAAAAAAAAAAAAAAAAAAAAAAAAAAAAAAACAGACGAAACACTATACAATCTCTAAACAGCCATCTCTCATCATAAGAAAAAGAAAAAAAAAGGGATAAAAATTTAACCAATATAATTTATAATTTATTCAAAAAATAATTTTTTATTCTTACTTTAAATAACTTAAGGTTTTCAGAACACCTAGCACTCTCTGGAATTGAGTTCCAAATAACAACACCTACATGTTTAATCATAAACCCAGATCGCGTTGTATGCCTGATTTCACTAGTCAGCTGATCAGAGCTCCTAGTAGAATAATCGTGATAATTTGAATTATATCGATAAAAACTTCTAAAATATTGAGGAGACAATCCATTTAAAACCTGGTAAACAAAAATTAAAATCTGTTGAGATTTAATAAAATCAATATTCAAAATATCTAAATCTCTAAAACTATCTCTAGTACTACCACACGCAAGATACTCACCCAAACTTCTAATTGCCTTATTCTGCATAATCTAGACCCTTTTTACATGACTAGAAAAATTTCTTGCATACAATGAACAGCCATACACTAAATAAGGATGGACAATTGAATAATAAATTGCTTTCAGGACACGTAGAGGAAAAAAATTATGAAATCTTCTTAAAATACCGACACCGCGAACCAATTTTGAAGATAAAACTTTGCAATGATGAATCCAACTAAAATTTACATCAAAATAAAATCCTAAATATCTACATTGAAAAACCTGACTAATGAAAACATCTTGTAAAAGAATACTATGACAGTTATTTACAACTTTACCAATACGACTAAATATCATATAATTAGTCTTCTCAGTATTCACTGCAAGAAAACTATGCTTTGTGAACTGAGATAAATTCTCCAAAGCTACATTAGTTATCTCTATAAGATCTTCGACAGATTCCCCAATCACTGTAAGCGCTTTATCATTTGCGAATGATGTAACTACGGCGCCAGGAATGTAAAAACGCATTGTATCCACGTATATAAGAAACAGTGAAGGTCCTAATACCGAACCTTGGGGCACTCCACAATTCACATTGAAAGGTTTCCCTACCACATCATATATCATAACTTTGACGGACCTACCATGCAAGTAAGACCTAAACCAATCCAAACACTTCTCACGGACTCCCAAACAAGCTAGCCTACTTAATAAAAGATTAAAATCAACGGTATCAAATGCTTTTTTAAAATCTATGAACACAGTAAGAGGGATAAGATTCCTTTCTAGGGCACTATTAACGCACTCCATTAGATGGTATGCCGCATGAACAGTTGAATGTTTAGCTCTGAAACCAAACTGTGACTCACTTAATATTCCGAGCTTGTCTAAATATTCATACAGCTGTCGATATACTATTTTCTCGTATATCTTTGAGAATAGTGGTAACAAGCTTATAGGTCGATAGTTCGTCATATCTTGCTTATTACCTGATTTGAACAGTGGTAGGACCTTTGCTTGTTAAGCGCTTCAGGGAATTGGCCGACTTCAAGTTACAGGTTAACGAGGTAGAGAAGACATGGTAGTAGATACACTGAAACTGCTTTAAATGCTTTCAGATTCAAACCGTCAATACCAGCAGCATTTGACTTTAAATTCTTCACAATTTTTATTAATTCTTCAATTGACGCTTTTTCAAATTGAAATTTACGATGCTCACCTCGATTATCTTCAAAGAGCGTGTCACTTTTCGCTGGGTCTCCGTGAGAAGTGTCTTCACTGATTCTACTTCCAATACCAGGGAAGAATTGACCAAACTCGTCAGCAATCTGCTACTTATCAGTGACTGTAACACCCTCGACAGTGATAACATTTATGAGACCATAATGTTTACCTGTGCCTTTAATCACGCCGTTAATGGTCTGCCAAGTGCCCCACATATCACCTTTTTGTTCAATAAATTTTTCGATGTAATTTTTTTTTTTTTGAACGTCTTAACTTATTCACTAAATCTCGTTGACGAATATATTCCTTTTTACTTTCTTCAGATGAGTCATTTAAACTTTTAAAGAAGCAAGCGTTACGAGCATTTATAGCTTCAACAACTTCATCATCAATCCAGGGTTTTCGGGGGATATCTCGCTCTTTTTTCCTAGTAAGTTTCAAAGGACAAGCAGACTCAAATATCGGAGTAATTATCCCAAAAAAGTTGTCGAGGGCACGCGAGGGATTTGGTTCTTCATACACCTTCTCCCACGATATTACACTTATTTGTTCACGGAGCTCCTGTAAATTTGACGGCCGAAGATCTCTTATAAGTTTACGCCTAGACTTTTCGTAAGTCGGGCTCCGTTGCTTTATCGTACATGAAACAGGAAGATGATCAGATCCCGGATGGATCATGATATCACAATAAGAATCAGGAACTAAATTTGAAGGGAGAAACAAATTATGAATAAGAGTAGCAGAATGTTCAGTTATTCTAGAAGGAAGGCGATTCATTGGAAAATAACCATGCGATAACATCAAGTTAAAAAACTCAAAATTATAGCTATTCATACATAACAAATCAAAATTAAAATCACCCATGATTATGCATTCATTTTTTACAGACAGAAGTTTACATAAATAATCATCAAATAAATCAAGGAACTCAACCGAGGGAGTGCTAGGTGGTTTATAAACCAAACAAATTACTATCTTTTTATTCTCAACAAATACAATTTCCACAGAAAAAATTTCCACCTTCCCTTCAATCCAAAGGCATAAATCATCCCTTTCTTCAAATTTTATTCCATTTTTCAACAAAAAAGACAAACCTCCTTGTCTCATCCGATTTCTAACCTTCGAAATCATTTGGTAACCTGGAAAAATGTAAGACGAGAGACAGCTGTCCATAGATAAAAACGTTTCACAAATACACAATTCATCAATACTGCTATTCATAGCAGACAAACAAATTTTCAATATCCTCAGACGATGACGTAACATGGCAATTCCATTCAGACACACGAAAACTCTTATTTTCTTTCCGTACTGGAAATTCAAATGATACATACTGACTTTTTCTTACTGGCTCAGGGCATTTTACAACACTATCTTGAGCAATTTTACACTCTAAAATTTCATTTACATCTAAAGCATTATTTTCTAATTCATCCAGCCGATCCTTCTGTTGTAACGGCAAAACCAATTATCAAGAAATAAGAACAATATCAACTGTACTGATTCCTATTGAAAAAAAAAAGAAAAAAAAAATCTAAGCGACATCTTGCAACGTCCATTGGCAACGGGGGAAAGCATCACTTGCAAGGCGTATATAAATTCGGCCTTGATCAGACCACACTTGTTTATTACCGTATTTTTCACGTGCTGGGTTCAGAATGTCCCGTCTCTGCTTTGTTAAATTTTCTGATACAAATATACCAATGCGCACTAGTTTCGACTTAAGCTTAAAAACTTTTTGAGCAATTTCTTTCGACCTGAATTTCACTAGGACCGGAGCTATGGCATCTTGACATACATATCGAATTTCTGCTCTGCATTCTTAACTCTCTCCTCAAGAAATATTATTTGATTTCTTAGAAATTTCAGCTCGTTACTGAGGGCTAAGAATTTCGGTTCAAACTCAACAATCAAAGCTGAATAAACTTCACTAACGATAGTTGAACTCTGAGCTTTTATGGCATGCAAACTGTCACTGGATAGAGACTGCCTACCAGCAGCAGTGGCCACTAGTTTTTCATCCAGCTTTTCGTCTATTTTTTTAGCAAGATTTTCCATCACACTTTGAATTTCCTGTTCTGTCGCGGAAATGCGAGCAATAATAGCCGACGATCCCGCTATAGTTTGTTGCCCAGGAATTGGAATTTGGGTTTTTAGCTTCTCTTTGCAAAGTTCTATATAAATGTTCGGTTGATGAATAAAATCATCAAATGTTCCCTTTACACCCTTGCTAGTTGATTTGATAGCTTCAGCCTTATTTGCTTCAAACTGCATAAGCTGTGACTCGAGAACAAACTGGGTGTCACGGGACCCATAGCAAAAAACCAGGTACTTAAAGACTTTTGACTTTGAGTTCGCAGTCTTTGGATCCAAAACCTGTATAATACGAACTGGCCAATCGGGGAATCCTCGAAACTTTGCTAGAGCCAAATCATGAATATTAAATTTAGCCATTATCTGTAGCTCAAATTTATCAAAAGTATTTTACAGACCTGCTAATTGATTTCTTCACCGTACTGTTAAAAAATATCCAAATATCCAAGCATCCAAAATACTCGTGCCAAAAATCATTCGTCACTAATTATCAGAGCTAGCGAAATGCGACTGCATTGAATGAATGCTAGATGCGAACTTTAGATACGATTTTTAGATTGGGGGGGGGGGTGAGAAGAGGAGGATATGTTGTGGGAACTTTCCTTGGAGGAATTTGTCATGGGGGAAGAAAATTTTCGTGAAGGGAGAGCAGGATTTTCTAGCATTATTTAAAAAAAAACAATGAAAAAATAGATATGAAAACGTTTTTTTCAATTGAAAATAAGGAGAAGCATTAAAACTTAAAACAAACAGAAATTATTACGTCTATGATTAGCTCACTTCCTCCTAATACCTCGCTTTTTACGATAAAGCATTTTTAGTAAATTCAACTATTCATTCTACGGCTTTTGTGATTCAGGGGTCATTCTTAAGAAATTGGGATCGATTTAAGCTTTAGTGTAAAGAGCGAGGTACTGACAAGGGGGTGAATCCCTTCATATGCCTAATAAAAACATGAAAATATAGAAGTTCATTACGTAAACTAATTTGTAAGTTACGTATATCTTTTACTAATAAACATTCGTAAAAAATTATAAGTTCTAGTTGCCTTTTTAAGTAACCAAAAAGTCGGAGGGCAGCTAGGCCTCCTCCCCCACTCCTTTTTTTCTCAAAATCACTCGATCAAAACTACGAGAAAGCCAGTTAGCCAAAAAAAATAAATATGCAAATTTTGTTTTAATTATTCATCTGCGGAGAGCCAAAATCAAAACATGCATTGATTCAAAAACGTTGCGAAATTAAATAAAAAATTTTTTTTAACGGGAAGTAAGGAGCGACATTAAAACTTAAAACAAACAGAGATTACTTCGTATATGAAAGGGCTGCTTCTTCATCAAAGCCCCGCTCTTTACGCTAAAGTTTTTTACTGTTTTAAAAATTAGAATTAAGAGAAAGAGACTATTTATACGTTAATCAATATTTAAACTTGAGTGAATAAAACGTTAGAGTCATTTAAAAGCGTGGATATTTTCTTTCCGTCTTCCTGTAATAGAGTTTGAAGAGACACATCGAACTTCTAAACAGATATAATCAAACAGTTCGTGGTAACGAACTGTAATAAGGAGCGACCCGGCTCAATAGCAACCAAAACTCTAAAAAATGGGGTTTTTATATCAATAGCTACATCAAAAGAATTGCATTTTAATGCTGATTTTAAATATATAAGTTTAATCAAGTTTAGTCTTACGCATCAAAAGTTACGAGCCTGAGAAAATTTGCCTTATTTTAAAAAATAGGGGAAAACAACCCCCAAAAGTCACAGAATCTTAAAGAAAATCACACCATCAGATTCGGCGTACCAGAGAACCCTATTGTAGAAGTTTCAAGCTCCTATCTACAAAAATGTGGAATTTCGCATTTTTTGCCAGAAGACAAATCACGGGTGCGTGTTTATTTATTGTTTTTTCTGTTTTTGTTTTTTTTCAGGGGTCATTGTACCGACCAAGAGGTCCTAGAATGTCGCAAGAGGGCGCATTCTAACGGAGATGAAAAGTTCTGGTGCCCTTTTTAAGTGACCAAAAAATTGGAGGGCACTTAGGCCCCCTCCCACGCTCATTTTTTCTCCAAAGTCAACGGATCAAAATTTTGAGATAGCCATTTTGTTCCGCATAGTCAAAACAAGAACAACTATGTCTTCGGGAATGACTTACTGCCCCACAGTCCCTGGGGGAGGGGCTGCAAGTTACAAACTTCGGCCAGTGTTTACATATAATAATGGTTATTGGGAAGTGTACAGCGTTTTCAGGGGATTTTTTTTTTAATTTTGAGGAGGGGGTTGAGGGGAGGGGGTTAAGTGGGAGGATCTTTCATTGGAGAAATATGTCATTGGGGAACAGAAATTCAATGAAAAGGGCGCAGGATTTTCTAAAATTATTAAAAAAAAAACAATGAAAAAATAAACATGGAAAAGTTTTTTCAATTGAAAGTAAGGAGTAGCATTGAAACTTAAAACGAACAGGGATTATTACGCTTATGAGGGGTTCTAAAAATACTTTTGCATAAAGAGCGAGGTATTTAGGAGGAGATAAATACCTCGCTCTTTATGCTTGAGTATTTTTTAGTAATTTCAACTATTTATTCTACGGCCATTCGGATTCAGTGGTCATTCTTAAAGAATTGGGACAAAACTTAAGATTTAGTGTAAAGAGTGAGGTATTAACGAGGGGACAAACCCCCTCTTACACATAATAAAAATTTAAGAATATAAAAGTTTGTTACGTAAGCTAATTCTTAAGTTACGTATATGTTTTACTAATAAAAACAGTCGTTAAAAATTAAAATTTATAGTTGCATTTTTATGTAACCGAAAAATTGCTGGGCAACTAGGCTTTCCCAACCCCTCATTTCTCAAAATCGTCTGATCAAAACTAAGAGAAAGCCATTTAGCCAAAAAAAGGAATTAATATGCAAGTTTCATTTTAATAATTTATGTGTGGAGAGCCAAAATCAAACTTGCATTAATTCAAAAACGTTCAGAAATTACATAAAAAAAACTAGTTTTTCTAACTGAAAGTAAGGAGCGACATTAAAACTTAAAACGAACAGAAATTACTCCGTGTGTTTTTTTGGTTGTCCCCTCCGCAATCCCTCGCTCTTTACGCTAAAGTTTGACTCTTTACCACAATTCTGCTTTTTAAAACAATTAAAAGCTTTAGCGTAAAGAGCGAAGGATTGCGGAAGGGACAACCCATTTCATACACGGAGTAATTTCTGTTCGTTTTAAGTTTTAATGTCGCTCCTTACTTTCAGTTTAAAAAAAATAGTTTTTTTATGTAATTTTAAAACAAAATGATACTAATCTTCTCAGGGCCATTATCCAAATCGGAAAAGCAGTGATCCGCGTTGATTAGAAATGCTTAAGACAATAAGCTGGAATAATTAAAAGGTGGGATAAAAAAATAGTGAATTATAAATGCTTGGAAGAATTACTAAGATTATTTTCATTCAGTTTTCAGTAAGATTTGGAAAAATTTGCTAAAATTCGGTAAATCTTGACCGAAGCAGGATACATTTTGCTTCCTACATAAAAATGAAAATTGCTTCCTAGATTTTAAAAAGAGATATCCCCCCTCCTAATTTTCGTGAGATAATGCCTCTGCATACTGTTTCCAAAACTAGGTTAAAGCTCCGGCTTGGCTATTCAAAAATCTTTGAAAATAGGAGTAAATACAACTGTAGGGTGCTAGAAAAACTCTACACATCCCATTTTGACCCCTCTAATTTATTTCTTTATGGTTCCATTGATCCGTACCTTGAAAAAAATAATTTTAGTCTTTTTTTTCCAGTGTATTTTCGATATTTGGAAATTCTACTCTACCCACCACAGTGGCGTAAAAACAGTGTGCAGGATTTTTTTCCCCTCTAGATGATGACAGATCGGCAGAGATTGTTCTTTTTGGTCAACTGTCCGGGGCAAACGAAAAGCACGTTGTCCATAATGGGATGGATGGAGGCTATAAGAAAGGATCTCTAGGAAACTGGAACTACATGAAAGTGTGTTATGAGTGAAGATTTGAAAAAAAAGGGCTGGAGGAGGAACGTGCGTGGCTAGCTTCAGGTGGCTTGGTCCTGCTATGATTTATTCGCAGCAGCAGTGGTAATATTTTTGGAATATGAAAGCTGAACAACAACAAAAACTACATTTTTAAGAGTAAAAAAAAAAAAAATAAATAAAAATTCAGTGACAGCTCTACATCCGTGTGAGGATTTAGTGCCTACTGAAGCTAGTAGTTATTAAATAAAAAAAAACGAGTTTTTTTAACTGAAAGTAAGGAGCGACATTAAAACTTAAAACGCACAGAAATTACTTCGTATATGAAAGAGGCTGCTTCCTCATCAACGCCCCGCTCCTTACGCTAAAGTTTGACTCTTTCTCTCAATTCTTCTTTTTAAAACAGTAAAAAACTTTAGCGTAAAGAGCGGGGCGTTGATGAGGAAGCAGCCTCTTTCATATACGAAGTAATTTCTGTGCGTTTTAAGTTTTAATGTCGCTCCTTACTTTCAGTTTAAAAAACTTGTTTTTTTTATTTAATTTCTGAACGTTTTTGAATCAATGCATGTTTTGATTTTGGCTCTCCGCAGAGGAATAATCAAAACGAAATTCGCATATTTTTTTTGGAGGGGGGCTAAATGGCTTTCTCATAATTTTGATCGAATGATTTTGAGAAAAAAAGAGCGGGGGCGAAGCCTAGTTGCCCTCCGATTTTTTGGTTAATTAAAAAGGCAACTAGAACTTTTAATTTTTTACGAATCTTTTTATTGGTAAAAGATTTACGTAACTTATAAATTAGCTTACGTAAAGAACTTTTGTATTCTCATGTTTTTATTACATATATGAGGGGATTCGCCCCATCGTCAGTACCTCGCTCTTTACACTAAAGCTTAAATTTTATCCCAATTCATTAAGAATGACCCCTGAATCACAAATGCCGTAGAATAAATAATTGAAATTACTAAAAATTCTTTAGCGTAAAGAGCTAGGTATCATAAGGAGGTGAACCCCTTATATGGGTAATAATTTCTGTTTGTTTTAAGTTTTATTGCTGTTCCTTACTTCCAGCTGAAAAAGCTTTTTCACATTTATTTTTTTAATTTTCTTTTTAAATAATGCTAGTAAATCCTGCTCTCCCTTCATGGAAGTTTTCTTTTCCCATGACAAATTCTCGATGGAAAGTTCCCCCAAAATATTCCCCTCTTCTCAACCCCTCCCCCCAACCAAAAAAATCCTCCTGAAAACGCCTGTATACTTCCCAATAACCATTACTATATGTAAGCACAGGTCAAAGTTTGTAACTTGTTGCCCCTCCCACGGGGACTGTGGGGGAGTGAGTCGTCCCCAAAGACATAGTTATAAGGTTTTTTGACTACGCTGAATAAAATGGCTATCTCAGAATTTTGATCTGGTGACTTTGGGAAAATAATTAGCGTGGGAGGGGGCCTAGGTGCCCTCCAATTTTTTTGGTCACTTAAAAAGAGCACTAGAACTTTTTATTTCCGTTAGAATGAGCCCTCTTGCAACATTCTAGGACAACTGGGTCGATACGATCACCCCTGGGAAAAAAAAAAAAAAAACAAATAAACACGCATCCGTGATCTGCCTTCTGGCAAAAAATGCAAAATTCCACATTTTTGTAGATAGGAGCTCGAAACTTCTACAATAGGGTTCTCTGATACGCTGAATCTGATGGTGTGATTTTCGTTAAGATTCTATGACTTTTAGGGGGTGTTTCCCCCTATTTTCTAAAATAACGCAAATTTTCTCAGGCTCGTAACGTTTGATGGGTAAGACTAAACTTGATGAAACTTATATATTTAAAACCAGCATTAAAATGCGATTCTTTTGATATAGCTATTGGTTTCAAAATTCCATTTTTTAGAGTTTTGGTTACTATTGAGCCGGGTCGCTCCTTACTACAGTTCGTTACCACGAACTGTTTGATAGGATTTAAGAAGCTTAATCGCAAAAAAAATGTATAATTTAGTATTTTAACCATTTATATGCGGTCAAAAAATAGATAAGTATGATCCTAAAAGGAAAAAAGAAATAGACAGCCAAAGGAATGCAATTTTAATTTTGCAATATCAAAACCTGACTGGCTCTTTCTGAGAACCAGCCAAACAAGTAAAAATGCCAAAATTTTTTAGTCATATCGTCTTTCACATGATAACTCTTTAAATCTCTGTGTACAAACCATAAATACATCCACAGCGATTTGAATTCGTCCTAGACGTAGGGTTAATTATTCCAGTTCGAGAGGTCATTTTGTCTTTTTACCGCATTCAGTTCAGCCTCTTCAACTTGTTTTATGGTATTCATTCTCCAGACTGCAGTGCAAACGCATTAGCTTCTTTCCGCAACTCGTTCTTGATATATCTGCAAGAAATACTTCAATTAAGTTAACTTGAATAAACTACTATAATACACTCCAACATGGGCTCAAATTGCAGGGGAGGATATTTCCCTCTTTTATCCTCTCCTATGTCTTTAAAAGTCCTTTTTCTTAGGTATTTTCACTGAAAAATACTTTTTGTTGTATTCTCTTTGAAAAAAATAAAAAAAGCACAATTTGACAATAGTCTACTAGTTGACACTTTTCCAACATTCGGCTAATTTCTCTCAAACTTTTAGTGTAGTTGTATTTTGACTTACAACATTTTTCACACAGGCTAGACTAGATTACCATTTCCCAGATAGTTTTAGCCTTTCTGATTTTGTTCTTTAACTCTAACACCAAATAGCTCTTTCGCTTTCGTAATTGAAAAAAATTACACCAATCTAGCACCTTTGACATTCAGCTATTTGGAGTTAATCCCTAAACTCTGCAAGCTGCCACAACGAGTGTAAGACTAAAAAAGTTATACTTTTTGGCCATGTTCAGAATTCTTGTTCAGAAGGTATCATTTCCAGTAATTCTAAAACTTTGTATTTAGCAATTTCTCAAAATTGCAAAATTGAAAGGAGATGTATTGCTACTAAATAATTTTACCACCCCCTTTGTATCACCACTAAAAACAAATTAGTCATAAGCAATTGCCCCCTAGATTTTGTAAAAATAAGTTTGTTTTCGGCAGTTTTTATTGAAAAAGATAAAAAAAAAAGCCAAATAACCTCCCTGTAGATTTTGAAAAATACCATGTTTTATAACTAAATACAAATTCCCCGCCTTAAATTTTAGTCAATTGACACCCCTGCCCATGCCAGCAGTTTTAAGTTTTAAAATAAAAGTGTAATTAGTGCTTGTTAAATATCACAACCACACTCAAGAATTTTAATCGGAAACATCCGAGAAAAACCGGTTTGTCTGTCAAAAATAGGCAGTGGTAGATCCAGGTGGGGGGAGGAGGGGTGCGTGCCCTCTAAATATTGAATATCATATTTTTCGTTGAGGGTGAACAGCCTTTCATTTTTTTTAAGGCAGGGTAGTTTCTATAACTACCTGGTTTTTGCATCAATATTTTTACATCATTTTAATTTCAACCTTTTTATTAGAACTTCAACCCCTCAGAAGATTTTAGATTAAGTTTACGACCATTTCCACGACCTAATTACGGCGTATAATCATTGAGGTTCCCTTTAAATTGCTGGGATTTCTTTGTTTGCAAGTTTATTGGAGTAAAATATTTCGCGTTACCCACTTTAAAAATCCTGGATCCACCCCTCGTAGTAGGCTATTATTAGCTTAGACTCAATGAGAAAAAATACGATGTAGGTACATTATGTAATATATAGAAATAGTTAGGTTATGTATTTAACATAACGCGTTCTCTGCGCCCCGCTTTCCATAATTTTCTTCTGTAATTTTCATGATTGTGTTTCTAAATTATAGTATTTTCATCATGTCTTGAGATATTTCAATAAGATTAACCTAACTTCTCCTCTTGGGCCAGCTTGTGATATTTAACAAGTACCGTTTAATTAACATATGGTTTATTGATTTTAGTTACTGTGTTCCTCTTCTGTGCTATTCACCAGGTGCTATTCACCTTATTTGTTATTTTTTCAGTGTCAAAGAATAAAGTTGACCAACACTTTATATCGAATTTGAACCATGGCTGACATAGCCTATTTATTTGCGGATCTAGCAAAAAGGGTGTCTCCTAAAGTTGAGAAAGCCTGACAATAAAAAGCAAGATCTTGTTACAGCATGAATAAGACCACACACTAACTTGTTGAATTTAGACATAAGCATAATAAAATATAGATGAAAGTTTCTTCATAATTCAACTTTTAAATGCTTTATTCTTCGTCAGGTTTCATGACAAAACCATTTGACAACTTGCCAGTAGTTCTTAGTTGTTTCTTTTTTAATTGTTTTTTAACATTATTAAATTCAGGTTTGCCAACTCTTTGATTTATGAATGTGCCCCGTGTACATCCAAAATGCCTCATTTTAGCTAAAATGTTTCCATCTTGAAATCTCAAAAACTAGTGGTCAATTAGTTTTTACCAGGTGTTTTGTTCACCAAAAGACGCTTTGTAGACCTTTTTTTAAGCGGGCATTTAGCATCAGGTATAATGAAAACAAAAACAACTGATATAAAATATTTATACATAATGACTTTGAGTAAAAGCATGAAATTCAGATAAACTGTAAACCCATACTTTGCTCTTCTAAAAAAAATGAAAAAAAGAAAAAGCACTACTTTGGTGAAAATAGAATTTTTCTTTTACCAGAATATCCATCCAGTTGGGAAATATTTTGTTTTGTGTCATAAATTTACAAAATGTCTCCTCTTTGATCCTTTTTTGTCCCAAGTTTCTAAAATATGTAACTTTTTGCCTTTTTATGTCATTGTGTCCTGAAAAATGGGAATTTGTCCTGTCGACATGAAGTGTGTCCAGGAAGCTACCCTGTTTAACCATGGTCTTAAAGCAACTAAAGAGCTAGACAGACGTAGGGCTTTTCAAGTAAAAATAGCCTATTTTACGTCAGCTTCCAAACTAGGGTTTTTGCTAGGTTAGAGTTCTGTTTCAGTGTTTATTAGGCTGTTTTTTTTAGATTTATTAAATAAAAAAACAAGTTGTTTTTAACTAAAAGTAAGGAGCAACATTAAAACTTAAAACGAACAGAAATTGATCCGTGTATGAAAGGGGCTGTTCCCTCCTCAACGTCCCGTCTTTACGCTACAGTTGGACTCTTTCTCTCGATTCTACTTTATAAAAAAGTAAATAACATTAGCGTAAAGAGTGGGACGTTGAGGAGGGAACAGTCCCTTTCATGCACAAACTAATTTCTGTTCATTTAAGTTTTAATGTTGCTCCTTATTTTCAGTTAAAAAACTTGTTTGATTATTTAATTGCTGAACGTTTTTGAATTAATGCATGTTTGATTTTGGGTCTCCGCAGATGAATAATTAAAACGAAATTTGCGTATCGTTTCTTTTTTTTTTTTTTTGCTAAATGCCTTTCTCTTAGTTTTGATCAGACGATTTTTAAAAAGGGTTGGAGGAAGAGGCCTAGTTGCCCTCCAATTTTTCAGTTACTTAGAAAGACAGCTAAAATTTTAAATTTTTAACGAACGTTTTTATTAGTAAAAAAATATACGTAACTTACAAATTAACTTATGTAACGAACTTCTATATTCGTATATTTGTATTATGTATATGAGGGGGTTTGCCCCCTCGTTAATACCTCGCTCTTTACACTAAACCTTGAATTTGTCCTAATTCTTTAAGATTGATCCCTGAATCACAGAGGCTGTAGAATAAATAGTTGAAATTACTAAAAATACTGTAGCGTAAAAAGCGAGGTATTTAGGAAGAAATGAGCCCCCAATATGCGTAATAATCTCTGTTCGTTTTAAGTTTTAATGCCGATCCTTACTTTTAGTGGATAAAACTTTTTCATATTTATTTTTTCATCCTTTTTTTAAAAAATAGCGCTTGAAAATCCTGCGCCCCGTTCATGGAATTTCTCTTCTCCCATGACGAATTCCTCCAAGCAAAGATCCTCCTACATAGCCCCTCCCCTCAACTCTTCCCTCTCATACCGAAAAATCCCCCCTGAAAAGGTGTGTTAACTTCCAAATAACCATTACCGTATGTAAACGCTGGTCAGAGTTTGTAACTTGCAGCCCCTCTCCCGGGGACTCTGAGGGAGTAAGTCAGCCGTAAGGACATAGTTATTAGGTTTTTCGACTATGCTGAACAAAAAGCTATCTCAAAATTTGGATCCGTTGACTTAGGGAAAAAATGAGTGTGGGAGAGGGCCTAGGTGCCCTGCATTTTTTTGGTCACTTAAAAAGGGCCCTAGGACGTTTAATTACAGTTAGAATGAGTCCTTCTGCGACATTCTAGTACCACTCGGTCGATATGATCACCCCTGGAAAAAAAAACAAAAAACAAACAAACAAATAAACACGCACCCGTGATCAGCCTTCTGGCAAAAAAATACTAAGTTCAACATTTTTGTAGATAGGAGCTTGAAACTTCTAATGCGATAAAAATGCGATTGAAACTTCTCAAGATAAAAATCTTGAAACTTCTAATTTTGAATGCGATGGTGTGATTTTGATAAGATCCTATAACTTTTAGGGGGTGTTTCCCTCTATTTTCCAAAAAGAGGCAAATTTTCTCAGGCTCGTAACTTTTGATGAGCAAGACTAAATTTAATGAAACGTATATATTTAAAATATCCTAGCTGAACTTTGTTGCAGTAAGGATGCTAGGATTGTTTTGATAAGTTTTTTTTTACATTTTTAGCTTTAATTTTCACATTTTGACGTATGTTCTTATAATGAAATAGAAATCACCAGTGCAACAGCACAAACACAGAAATAAATGAACACCATAAAACCAAACCTAAAAATACAAAAAATAAGAATTAATAATAAATAATAAATACTAAGTAGCAAAAAAAAATATAAATTATAAAATTAAGTCATATAAATAAAAAGAAAGACAGAAGAAGAAAGTAAGACTGTTTTCCTACTTTAGTAATTAATATAGATCAGTATTTGAACAAAGCCTTATCCTAGGCTGTATCCTGGATATTTTTTATGGAGGAGGATTTTTTAGGGGCGGGAAGGTTGAAAAAAATAAGTTTTAATGCATAAATAATATGTTCTTATGCCTTTTTATTGTGTTTTTCCGAGTCAGACAAACATTTCAGAGGGGGAGGGTTCAGATCCCCTCCCCCCCCCCCCGCCGCCTGGATGTGGCGTTGCATCTTTCTCAAATCACAAAACCTAATTCAGGAGAGCTCGCTGTCTTGAATGAAGACTTTTTATTATCTAACTTAATTTGATTTTAAGGGCTATTTATATATAGGAAATTCTTACAGCCTCATGTTTCTCTACCTTATAAAACGTTTGGTAATTGCTCGTTTCTTGTCATTTGTCATTGATAAAGTAAATCTTTATGGATGTTTTACTCCTTCCAGTTGAGAAAATTATAGATGGTTTCACTCCAACCACAGAAAAGTTTGTGGTTAAGCAACTATAGAAAGAAAAATAACAATTTAATGTAAAAACTAACATACATTTTGAGAGGGGTTTTGGAATCATTGATGGCTGGCTTGAACCCACCGTCTATCATAATTTAAAGTTAATTTACGGTATTAAAACGTTATTTAGCTACCTGCAAAGTTTTATTGACTGTCTCCATTTCATGTCTCTTAACAAGGTTTTTAGAATAGCACTTTGGGACATTCTTTCTGTAGCTGCAATTCTTTAGAGTTCAACGTTTTTTCTTTAAACACACAACATCTTCTCTGGGGAAGCCCTTTAAGTGTTTATTTAGTTCACGCACGGTAAGAGTAACAAGTAGTTTATCGTCAATGTGATCACCACTACCACCATAGACGGAAGTTGAGCCGGGAGATACGCTTCTCATATCATAACGGTGTTTAACGGTGTTTTTGCATCATTTCACTATCGACAGATTCAGACATGTGAGGATGGTACCAATTCCATTGGTGGTGAGTCCTGACCCTGAGGGCGTAAATCTAACGACTCGCCTCTTGTACTTTTGCATTTCTTCTGGTATTGGGTGTTTTAAAGGGTCTATACCAACTGGCAGTGGACAGTATGTTGGCATATAATTGGTTGGTGGGGACATTGGCTTCCATTCTAGAGGGGTTTCTGGGGGTGTAGCCGGTATATTTGCATATCCCACATGTTCTATAACAACATCATGTTGAATATGCATATTTTGATGATGCAACATTGAAGCAAGACCCATTAAATGGCTGTTTGTATTTCACTCCCGAGAGATTCAGACATGCGGGGAGGGTGTCATTAATAAATCAAGGGAATGCCAGGAACTGTGACTAGGAGCCAGGGAGATACCGTAGCAAGAAAGGAATGATTTAGACATTTTTATTTTACCTGCAAAGATCTACTGGAAACTTTTATGGAAATAATTTCAATATATTTTTTTTAAAGACTATGGAGTAGATGAGATATATAAGTAACAAAGGTTGACAAAACTAAATAAGTAATCATGAAAAACAGTGGTAACAATTTACCGGGGGTTGGGGGGGACTGGGGTAAATGTATTTTCAAAAACTAAAGGGGGTAACTTCATTACTGTTCCAATTTTTTTTTTACGGAAATTCTAAAAAGGGGGTATCTTTAATAAACACTCGAAACTTCCGAAATGTTTGGGGTAAATAAAAACCATTGCGGAGAGGAAGTGCCCTGCTTTTCCTCGACTGGCATTATTTACAAGATTTGTTTATTGCTCGATACATCACTATATCAAGAGTAAGTTTACCAAGCATGTTCAAACACAGAGGCCCACACCTTTTTTTACCTTGAAAAGGACCTTCTAATGTAAAAACTTCTGCACTGTATGGAGACTTGTTTTAGCTTTGAAATCATAATCCAACCAGGCCTACTGTTGCTTGTTCTGTCCATAGCCCGTTGGCATTGTGCCGTGGGACACAGGCCATTAACATGGGCAACTAGGGACAGATATACTTTCTAATATGTGCTTTGATATTCGTTTCCCAATCGACGAAAGTAAATTACTTATCTGCACAGAGTCTTCAAGCCTTACAAGGAGGGGAGAGGGGAGGTAAAAACCAAAAAGCTCTTTGATAGAGGCTAGTTTAGGAACTGGCCTTACGATTCTTTCTGATAAAGTACTAGCTAGGATGAAAGAACAATGCACAAATCTAACAACAATGGTAAAATTCATTTTTTATTATACATGCCTCTCTGTTAAATTTTAAATGAGTCCAGGTAATTTGTGAGAAATGTCACATCCGCTTTTCTCATCTGAAAATCCCTTTCGTCTGCCCTATTAGTTCAAGGTATTTACCCCACTTTCTTCAAGCAGATATGAGTACTTTCACAAAAAGATCAGATAAGAGACGCAAGCCTCTGAAAATCATCCTTTTCGGGTCCCGTAGGCCAAAAGTACTTTCTCCGTAGTTGTGATCTAATCAGTAGCAAATAAATCCTACCTACATTTCTGCTGAAAAGTCAGTTGGTGTTTTAATGGCTAACAAGTCCACTGTGTGATTTTAATTATGCAGATTGAAAATCATCACACGATTCCCGTTAAAACGAGGTGTTGAATGCAAACGTTTTTAGTAAAAATTGATTATGGGAGGGGGTGAGCTACTGGGTGTGCATCTGGCCACTTTGATTCTTCAATCAAAACTGCTTGTCTATTCTGACTCTTTGTTAAAAATTAAATACAAAAAACAAGTTTTTTCAACTGAAAGTAAGGAGTGACATCAAAACTTAAAACGCACAGAAATTACTTCGTATATGAAAGAGGCTGCTTCCTCATCAACGCCCCGCTCTTTACGCTAAAGTTTGACTCTTTCTCTCAATTATTCTTTCTAAAACAGTAAAAAACTTTAGCGTAAAGAGCGGGGCGTTGATGAGGAAGCAGCCTCTTTCATATACGAAGTAATTTCTGTGCGTTTTAAGTTTTGATGTCACTCCTTACTTTCAGTTGAAAAAACTTGTTTTTTTAATTTAATTTCTGAACGTTTTTGAATCAATGCATGTTTTGATTTTGGCTCTCCGCAGAGGAATAATCAAAACGAAATTTGAATATTTTTTTTTGGGGGGGGGCTAAATGGCTTTCTCATAATTTTGATCGAATGATTTTGAGAAAAAAAGAGCGGGGGCGAAGCCTAGTTGCCCTCCGATTTTTTGGTTAATTAAAAAGGCAACTAGAACATTTAATTTTTTACGAATCTTTTTATTGGTAAAAGATTTACGTAGCTTATAAATTAGCTTACGTAAAGAACTTTTGTATTCTCATTTTTTTATTACATATATGAGGGGATTCGCCCCATCGTCAGTACCTCGCTCTTTACACTAAAGCTTAAATTTTATCCCAATTCATTAAGAATGACCCCTGAATCACAAAAGCCGTAGAATAAATAGTTGAAATTACTAAAAATACTTTAGCGTAAAGAGCTAGGTATCATAAGGAGGTGAGCCCCTTATATGGGTAATAATTTCTGTTTGTTTTAAGTTTTATTGCTGTTCCTTACTTCCAGCTTAAAAAGCTTTTTCACATTTATTTTTTATTTATTTTTTTAAATAATGCTAGTAAATCCTGCTCTCCCTTCATGGAAATTTTCTTTTCCCATGACAAATTCTCGATGGAAAGTTCCCCCAGCATATCCCCCTCTTCTCAACCCCTCCCCCCAACCAAAAAAATCCTCCTGAAAACGCCTGTATGCTTCCCAATAACCATTACTATATGTAAGCACAGGTCAAAGTTTGTAACTTGTTGCCCCTCCCACGGAGACTGTGGGGGAGTAAGTCGTCCCCAAAGACATTGTAATAAGGTTTTTCGACTACGCTGAATAAAATGGCTATCTCAGAATTTTGATCCGTTGACTTTGGGAAAATAATTAGCGTGGGAGGGGGCCTAGGTGCCCTCCAATTTTTTTGGTCACTTAAAAAGGGCACTAGAACTTTTCATTTCCGTTAGAATGAGCCCTCTTGCAACATTCTAGGACAACTGGGTCGATACGATCACCCCTGGGGAAAAAAAAAAAAAAAAAAAAAAAAAACAAAAAAACAAATAAACACGCATCCGTGATCTGCCTTCTGGCAAAAAATGCAAAATTTCACATTTTTGTAGATAGGAGCTCGAAACTTCTACAATAGGGTTCTCTGATACGCTGAATCTGATGGTGTGATTTTCGTTAAGATTCTATGACTTTTAGGGGGTGTTTCCCCCTATTTTCTAAAATAATGCAAATTTTCTCAGGCTCGTAACTTTTGATGGGTAAGACTAAACTTGATGAAACTTATATATTTAAAACCAGCATTAAAATGCGATTCTTTTGATATAGCTATTGGTATCAAAATTCCATTTTTTAGAGTTTTGGTTACTATTGAGCCGGGTCGCTCCTTACTACAGTTCGTTACCACGAACTGTTTGATAGTCGTTGAAAAGTGCATGGGGATGGTGGGGTCCATGAATCGGGTTAATTATCTCCATGATAGTGTGAAATTCCTTGCAGAATAAATATAATGTAACATACCAACATCCAGTTTAAATATAATTTAACATCTGCCACTCTGAAAAATAATTGGTGAAATACGAGAAAGCGGGAAGATTATAGAAGTTAAAATTCGTATCTTTGGGCTCTAGGCATACAAGCTAAGAATCATCACATGCTTCCAGTTGAAATAACATCCAACATGCTTACCTTTCCGATAAAAATTTGACTTTGAAAGGGGAGGGAGATATTACCTTAAAAGGGCCTCTGGCCACTTTAGATTTTTAATTAAACTGGCCAAACATATTTGGGTTACTCTAATTCAAACAAACAGCAATGTGGCTGCTTTTTTGATTAGAAGCTTTTGGTGGCAGGGATAAGGGATGCTGAGGGCCACAAACTATATCCATGCTCCAACAATATACTTTAAAAAGCTTTTTATGACTCTACTTCGAAGAAGATACAATTTTCCTGTATTTCTGGTGTAAAATAGGGGGGTAAAGGGCACGGAGCTTCTGGGAGGGGGTGGGGGTCAGAAGTATTTTTCTTCAAATCATACTGATTGAAAATTCTCGCTTGATCCAGAATCATTAAAATTGCCACTTGCCTACATCCATATAAACAAACCTTTATCGCTACGTTGCATATCTTAATCATCCTACGTTTCATTAATTTTCATTTTGATGGCTTTACTACTTTATGTTGTTGAATTTCACACCCAACATATCCAAAGAAATCATATAAGCCCATAGTTCCATTCCAAACTAAAATGATTATCTGAACTTTAGAACCTATATACTCTTTTTTTTTTTTTTATTTCTGCTGATGACGGTCACTAATATATGTGGTCAAAATATCCAGAACTTTTTGTTTCTGCTTTTTGATGTGCGTATAACTGAAGCACCATGTAACTGAACCACCGTGTAACTGAACCATCGTGCAACTAAGCCCTTGTATAACCAAACCCATCTTCAACTGAACCCTTATCTATCTTAACCACAAAGCAACTTAACTCCATTTAACTAAACCCTCGTGCAACTAAACTCCTGTGCAACTCAACTCGATTTAGCTGAACCGCCGTGTAACTAACCACCGAGCAACCAAACCACCAGAACTGAGCTACCGTGCAACTGAACAACCGTGGAACTGAGCTACTGTGCAAATGAACCACCGTGGAACTGAACTATCTTGCAACTGAACCACCTTGCAACTGATTCTTCATGTAACTGAACCATCGTCTAACTGAGCCACTGAACTCAGTTCTTCAGTGCTTTAAAAATACGATGCAATATCATTGGGTAAATCACAAGTTAGAATTTTTACATGTTCAACTTTGTTGGAATTGTTTATTTCTTAAAGTCTTGACATAAATGCCGTCATGATCATTCATAAAAGGCTTTGTTTTGTTTTTGCGAAAACAGAAGATCCGATGTCGCAAACCATTAGAGCTGATTTATTTATCTTTTTTTTCAGATAAGTCAGACCTTTCTGAACGTTAAATAAAGAACATATGAGTTTAAAATATTTGACCTTTGTGAATATAGATAACAAATTTTGATCAGATGTCTTTGAGGAGATTTTAGTTAAAAAGGATATGGAGGAGGGGGGGGTCTGGTTGCACTCAAGCTTTTTTTTTTCGCATTGCTTCAACATGCCCAGAAAGTTTAAACTTTATACCCTCAGGTTTATAACCTCAGCTCTTCTCGACACATTGCAGATACGTCGTCTTCTAAAACTGGATGCACAAAGTACCTCTTGATTTAGTTAAAGATGGTCCTAAGCATTTTTCGAACGATGTGACGGCTAATACCATCAGCCATTTTAGATATTGCTGATATTTTCTTTTCATAACCAATAAAGAAAAAAAAAGTGTCTTTTGATTGTGTTTGGGATTCTTCTTGACATTTTCTAAAGTTTTACCTTAATGCTCTATGATTTTTTATTTATTTATAGGATCAAATATGCTCTCTTTTCTTGATAAAAAAAACACCTTGTATTTTAACAATAAGCAAGCTGCATAACCTACAGCCTTGCACCAGGTTGTGAACCCTGGAGGCATAGTTATCTTACCTTTGATCTGTTTTTAATGTAGCAATCTTCTCAAAATTATTGATTGGATATATTTTGGTAAAAAAGAGGGCGTGGGTGAAATTTGATCACTTTTAACGTTTAAAAACTGTACTGGCGCTTTTGATTTCCAATCGAAAGAGTGCCACCCCCCCAGGTTAATTTGAAAATATTCTTAAGAGGGAGAGACTGATTGAGGGAGAAACTGATTGTTCTCTGATTAAGTTTGACTCTTCAAAATTAAACTTAAAAATTCAATTTTCCAATCGAATGGTCCCTTTTTAAAGTTTTTACGACCATTTCTTCTATAAAATCTTTAAATTTAACAATGGGTCACTCGCAATAGTTCACAGCCCTTGCCTCAAGGACTTTAGAGCTTTTTTTTTTAATCATGTCTATTCATCAAGTTTTATTATTTGACTGGAAATTGAAAGTTTTAGTGCCCTTTTAAAAGTCAATCGTTAAACCCTTTTTAAGAGTACGATGCGAAAATCCGGTTTCATAGCCACAAAGACAGAACTCAATTTAGTTTGCTACGCATATTGATAGAAGATACTGTCTGAACATGGATTTTGAAATGAAGATTTGGAATAATTTTAAGTTGTTAATTATAATTCTAAGTTGTAATTTTACGATTTTCCTAACACAGTATTGTATTTTCATCATATTTTGTTTTATTTTATTAGCTTTATCCAAAGTTTGGGCTATATATTTGAACATTAGGGGGTAGGCGTGGGGCGCATTATATCAAATAACTAAATTGACCCAATCCAACCACCTCTATATATAAAATATATTTAATTAAAATGTACCTGCGTCGCAGCCTGTCAAACAGTTCGTGGTAACAAACTGTAGTAAGGAGCGACCCGGCTCAATAGTAAACGAAACTCTAAAAAACGGAATTTCATGCTAAAAGATACATCAAAAGAATCGGATTTTCACGCTGATTCTAAATATATAAGTTTCAGTTAGTTTAGTCTTTTTCATCAAAAGTTACAAACCTGAGAAAATTTGCCTTATTTTGGAAAATAGGGGGAAACATCCCCTAAAAGTCATAGGATCTTAATAAAAATCACACCATCGCATTCACCGTATCAGAAAACTCTACAGCAAAAATTTCAAGCTCTTATCTAAAAAAATGTGGAATTTCGTATTTTTTGCCAGAAGACGAATCACGGGTGCGTGTTTATTTGTTTGTTTGTTTGTTTTTTTTTGTTTTTTTTTTCTTTTCCCCAGTGGCCATCGTATCGACCAAGTGGTCCTAGAGTGTCGCAAGAGGGCTCATTCTTACGGAAATAAAAAGTTCTAGTGCCCTTTTTAAGTGATTAAAAAAATTGGAGGGCACCTAGGCCCCCTCCCACACTCCCACACTCATTTTTTTCAAAAGTCAACGGGTTAAAATTTTAAGATAGCCATTTTGTTCTGCATAATCGAAAAACATAATAACCATGTCTTTGAGAATGACTAACTCCCCCATAATCCCTAGGGGAGGGGCCGCAATTTACAAACTTTGACCAGTGTTTACATTAGTAATGGTTTTTGGGAAGTGTACAAACATTTTTATGGGGATTTCTTTGGTTGGGGGTGGGGTTGATGGGAGGGGGCTATGTGGGAGGATGTTTCTTTGGAGGAATATGTCATGGGGGAAGAAAAATTCAATGAAAAGGACGCAGGATTTTCTTGAATTACTATAAAAAAACAATGAAAAAATAAATATGAAAACGTTTTTTCAATTGAAAGTAAGGAATAGCATTGAAATTTAAAACGAACAGAGATTATTACACATATGAGGGGTTCTAAAAATACTTTAGAATAAAGAGCGAGGTATTTAGGAGGAGATAAATACCTCGCTCTTTATGCTAAAGTATTTTTAGTAATTTCAACTATTTATTCTACGGCCTTTTTGATTCAGGGGCCATTCTTAAAGAATTGGGACAAAACTTACGATTTAGTGCAAAGAGCGAGGTATTAACGAGGGTAAAAACCCCCTCGTACACATAATAAAAATATAAGAATATAAAAGTTTGTTACGTAAGTTAATTCTTAAGTAACGCATATTTTTTACTAATAAAAACGTTCGTTAAAAATTAAAAGTTCTAGCAGCCTTTTTAAGTAACCGAAAAATTGGAGGGCAGCTAGGGCTCCTTCCCCACCCCTTATTTCTCAAAATCGTCTGATCAAAACTAAGAGAAAGCCATTTAGCCAAAAAAAAATAATATACAAATTTCATTTCAATAATATATGTGCGGAGAGCCAAAATCAAACATACATTAATTCAAAAACGTTCAGAAATTAAATAAAAAAACTAGTTTTTTTAACCGAAAGTAAGGAGCGACATTAAAACTTAAAACGAACAGAAATTACTCCGTATATGAAATGGGTTGTCCCCTCCCTCGCTCTTTACGCTAAAGTTTGACTCTTTGCCACAATTCTACTTTTTAAAACAATGAATTCTACGTTTTTCACACACAGAAACTGTAATTTTTATATCATTTCCGTATAATATCTGTAAAAAGTATACCAGTAGGCACTTTACAACCGTAAAGCCGTAACCAGAGGTTTTGACCAGCCCGTTTAGCCAAAAAATCGTTTTTTTATTATTTTTTGAGCAAAAATAGCCCTAGTCTCAGAGTGAATCTCCCTTACGGCCACTTTAATACTATTTTGTCATTTTACTGGTAACAGCAACGTTTATGACGACTAAGCGCAGAGAAATATCTCTGCGCGCATCTAAATCAGATTTTAGAACATGCCTTCAGTTTAATTCTAGCTAGAATGTAGAAATCAAAGGGTATGAACTTGCAATGAGTAAGCTATGTATTTATATAGATTAAGTATAAAAAAATAAGTTTTTTTAACTGAAAGTAAAGAACGATATAATTAAAGCGAAATTTGCATATTGATTTTTACTTTTTTTGGCTAAATGGCTTTCTCAAAGTTTTGATGAGACGATTTTGAGAAAAAACGTAGGGGGCCTATTTGCCCTTCTATACATAACTTATAAATTTACATAGCCAATTTCAATATTCTTGTATTTTTATTACGTAATTGAGGGGGTTTGCCCTCTCTTCAATTCCTCGCTCTTTATGCTTAAGTCTGAATGTTTTTCTAATTTTTAAGAATGACCCCTGAATCACTAGGGCTCTTTAGTTAGAATAAATAGATTTTTTGAAATTACTAAGGATACTTTACCATAAAGAGCCAGGTATTGAGAAGGGGACCAACCCCCCTCATATACATAATAATTTCTGTTCGCTTTAAGTTTTAATGTTTCTCTTAACTTTCATTTAAAAAACTTGTTATTTTTATTTAATTTCTGGACAATTTTTAAATAATGCAGGTTTTGATTTTGGCTCACCGTACATGAATAATTAAAACAAAATTTGTATATTAAATTTACTTTTTCGGCTCCTTTGATTTTTGAAATAAAATGGAATCACTATGGGCATCAAGTCTTGGCTAATTGTAGAAATAAGCCAAGACAGATAGTCCAATTGAGTGAGAGGCAATTCTTGTTTTTTCAAAGTTTTGATTTGACGATTTGAGATAAAAAGGGGCATGGCGATGGTTCTAGCTCCCCTCCAATTTTTTGGCTACTCAAAAAGGTCGTATATTTTTATATTCGTATATTTTTATCACTATTCGTATATTTTATTACGTATATGAGGGGGTTCGTCCCCTCGTCAATACATAGCTCTTCATATCAAAGTTAGAATTTTGTTCCAATTCCTTAAGAATGATCCCTGAATCACGAAGTCCGTTTAATTAGAATAAATAGATCTTTTGAAATTACTAAGAATACTTTAGCGCAAAGGGTGAGGTATTGAAGAGGGTACGAAATCCCTCGTATACGTAATAATTTCTGTTCGCTTTAATCTTTAATGTTTCTCCTAACTTTCAGTTAAAAAATTTGTTTTTTTTTATATTTAATTTCTGAACATTTTTTAATTAATGTAGGCTTTGACTTTGGCTCACCGTACATGGATAATTAAAACAGAATTTGTATATTAATTCTAATTTTTTGGCTCCGTTGATTTTTAAATACAATGGAATCGTTGGGGGCATTAAGTCTTGGCTAATCAAACAGTTCATGGTACGAACTGTAGCAAGGAGCGACCCGGCTCAATAGTAACCAAAACTCTAAAACATGGAATTTTGATACCAATAGCTACATCAAAAGGATCACATTTTAATGCTGATTTTAAATATATAAGTTTCATCAAGTTTAGTCTTACGTATCAAAAGTTATGAGCCTGAGATAAGTTGCCTTATTTTAGAAAATAGGAGGAAGCAACATCTAAACTTCATAGAATCTTAACGAAAATCAGACCATCAGATTCAGCGTATAAGAGAACCCTAGTGTAGAAGTTTCAAGCTCCTGTCAACAAAAATGTGGAATTTTGTATTTTTTGCCAGAAGGCAGATCACGCATGCGTGTTTATTTGTTTGTTTTTTTTTTCCAGGGGTGATAGTATCGACTCATTTGTCCTATAATGTTGCGAGAGGGCTCATTCTAACGAAAATTAAAAGTTCTAGGGCCTAAAAAAAGGTACTTTTAAAGTGCCTTAAAAAGTTAAGTGACCAAAAAAATTGGAGGGCCCCTAGGCCCCCACCCCTCTAATTATTTTCCCAAAGTCAACGGATCAAAATACTGAGATAGCCATTTTATTCAGCGTAGTTGAAAAACCTTATAACTATGTCTTTGGGGACCACTCAATCCCCCACGGTCCCCGTGGCAGGGGCTACACGTTACAAACTTTGACCAGTGCTTACATATAGTAATGGCTATTGGGATGTGTACAGACGTTTTCAGGGGGATTTATTGTTTGGGGGAATGATTGAGAAGAGGGGGATATTCTGGGGAGCTTCTCATCGAGGAATTTGTCACGGGGGAAGAAAATTTCCATGAAGGAAGCACAAGATTTTCTAGCATTATTAAAAAACAAAACAATGAAGAAATAAATATGAAAAAGTTTTTTCAACTGGAAGTAAGGAGCAGCATTAAAACTTGAAGCGAACATAGATTATTACGCATATGAGGGGTTCACCTCTTCCTAATACATCGCTCTTTACGCTAAAGTATTCTTATTAATTTCAAATATTTATTCTGCGGCTTTTGTGTTATAAGGGTCATTCTTAATGAATTGGGACAAAATTTAAACTTTAGTGTAAAGAGCGTGGTACTGACGAGGGCTAGAACCCCCTCATATTGGTAATAAAAACATGAGAATACAATAGGTTGTTACGTAACTAGGCTTCCTCCCCCACTCTTTTTTTCTCAAAATCTTTCGATCAAAACTATGGGAAAGCCATTTAGCCAAAAAAAAAAAAAAAAACAAATTTCGTTTTAATTGTTCCTCTGCGGAGAGCCAAAATCAAAACATGCATTGACTCAAAAATGCTCAGAAATTAAATAAAAAAAACAAGTTTTTTCAACTGAAAGTAAGGAGCGACATTAAAACTTAAAACGAACACAAATTTCTTCGTATATGAAAGGGGCTTTTCCTCCTTAACGCCGTGCTCTTTACGCTAAAGTTTGACTTTTCTCTTAACTCTATTTTTAAAACAGTAAAAAACTTTAGCGTAAAGAGCAGGGCATTGATGAGGAAGCAGCTCCTTTCATATACGAAGTAATTTCTGTTCGTTTTAAATTTTAATGTCGCTCCTTACTTTCAGTTGAAAAAACTCGTTTTTTTTTTAATTGTAGAAATAAGCCAAGACAGATAGTCCAATTGAGTGAGAGGCGTTTCTGGTTTTCTCAAAGTTTTGATTTGACGATTTTGAGATAAAAAGGGGCGTGGTGACGGTTCTAGCTCCCCTCCAATTTTTTGGCTGCTCAAAAAGGTCACTAGAATTTTTAGTTTTATTTACGAAGGTTTTTATTAGCAACAAATATACGAAACTTACAAATTAACTTACGTAAACAACATATATATTCGCATGTTTTTATTACGCATATGAGGGGGTACGCCCCCTCGTCAATACATAGCTCTTTACAGAAAAGTTAGAATTTTGTTCCAATTCCTTAAGAATAGCCCCTGAATCACAAAGCCCGTTTAATTAGAATATTTAGTTGTTTTTTTAATTACTAAATCTACTTTAGCGTAAAAGGCGAGGTATTGAAGAGGGACGAACTCCCTCATGCATATAATCATTTGTTTTCACATTAAATTTTTAATGCTCCTTACTTTCAGTTTAAAAAGCTTGTTTTTATTTAATTTCTTAGGCTATAATTTCCTCCTCCTCAACTTGGAATAAAGTTGACTGCAAGGTCCCCAGTCTAGCAAGTACCTCGGAAGGGCCGAGGCAGCCGTTTGCAGAGGCCGTTGTCCAACAGTTTTCTATAAGCTGCCAAATCAGAGATGAGGTAGAATATTAATTAACCACAATTTTTCTCGTTCTTACAAAAAACTAAAAAACTGTGTTATTTATTGAGCAGCTAGCAGCACTTGCCCAGTGCCAGTGCAAGACCCAGTGCCCCCAGAGGGGACAAGGGTTAAATTTATCCTCCTCGGGTTTGGGAAAAGCCTTCATTGAAAAACTTGAAAAAAGTCTGGTTCCCGATTTCTCATTTTTGCGCATTGGTGTCACTGGCTGAAAGATATTTGTTTTTCAAGTTCACAAATAATTTTACAAACAAAATTACTATAAATCACATACTACCTTCGACTGCAGGAAAGCCCAAATGGGCCTGTAAATGTAGTCAAAGTGATTTCTTACTTCAAATCAACTTCATCTATGCTACTTTGAAAAGAGAAAAAGAGAGGGAAAAGAACAATGAAAGAGGAAAAAAATACTATATTCATTACTTTGGTGGGATAAAGTGCTTTTAAATATTTATTTTATATTGATTGAAAATATATGGCTGCAATAGCTTAATTTAGCCAATGTTACTGTTAAAACGTGCTTTTTAATAATAAAAACAATTTTCCATTCTGGATTATGCTTTACTGCAATGAAATGGCTGAATTCAATATTATTATTTGAAATCTAACTCCTCCCATTGGCGAAACTAAAAAGGATTTTTTTGCGTTTTGTGTATCTCAAGCTCAAAACAACTAGTTCATAGGTCCGAAGCTTGACTTTGAAGCGTTAGAATCTTTGTAAGGTCAGAGGAAGTTTCGCCAGTCTTGCTCCTGAAATACTCTTTATGACGAAAGTATTTTGAGAAATAGCTCTCCTTCCCGAAGAGATCTCCTTCCCGTGGGGAGGGGATTTTTTTTTCATTGTATGTTTGATAAGTGAATCTGTAAAAAAAAAACTCTTTATTTTACAGTTTTGCAAGTGCTACGGCATTGGCAAAGGCCAATTAGTACATTGGCAAAGGTAATGGCGGTCGGAAAAACACTACACACTTTGGGACAAACTAAACAAAAAATTGCACTGTTATTGCAATCGCACTAAAATTATTATTGCAATGTTATTATTGTTATGTTATTGCAATTGCACTTAAAGCTATTGAGGAGGGGGGAAATCCTTTCATATATGAAATAAAATCTGTTCATTTGGAGTTTTGATGTCGCTCATTACTTTCAGATGAAAAAAAAGTTTGTTATTTTCAAAAAACGTGTATCAGAGAATTTGTTTTATGACAACCTTGTGAGCAAGACCAATTACTTGGGCTATTGCAAACATACGATTAAGCAATGTAAAATCAAAATGTTCAAGGAATTTGAAACTCTATTCTAGAAAAAGATTATTCTAAAAAAAGATTACTTTATTTTTTCATTTAATCATTTTAAATTGCTTATTCGTCGTCACAGCTTTTCCTAGAATCTAATCGGATAGTAAAACTAGTTTTTTCAGCCGATATAATCAAATATTATCAGCAAATAATAACAAATAATCTTTATGAAAATGTATCCTAACATATGAAAGTTGGAGAAATCCATATTTCAGATGCAAATAAAACTGAAATCAAATAAATTTTTGCAGTTTGAATTATACTTAGGATGGAAAAACACACGGTTTTCTATGCTATCGCTTTTAATTTGTGTAAGTCATAAAACTTATGATTTGCTTCTAGTACATGGTTTTTTGGTTGAAGAAGTTATTTATTGTCTGCTTGCACTTGGGGTATATGTAATTTGCCAATTCTTTATATTTCTCGGATTCAAATTGAGCCTCAAAAGCAGACTTCCTTTTCTTTCTGGCAAGCATGGGGTAAATTTAAATATAAGTCAGTTGTTATTCGATGTTTGCCCCCGAATGTTGCCATATTTACATTTTGTAAGTGAAATATGCTTTCTGGCGGGAAAAGTTTTTGGAAAGCACTTCTTCTGCCACTTCTAAAGTTCTTTGGGGATTCCAAGGACATTTCCTTCTGTGCTCTGCTGTACATTTGATCTTTACCAGACAGCATTTCCCTATTGACAAACTCTGTGTTTCCCTGATCTGGTATTTAGTACTCTTTTTTATATCGTGCTGTCAAAAATTCTTTTTAAACCATTGAAACACCAAGGACATGAAAATAAGAGCAGCTTTTCACCCTGGATCCATATTAGGTCTACTGATAACTATAAACAGATATATATATATATATATATATATATATATATATATATATATATATATATATATATATATATATATATATATATATATATATATATATATATATATATATATATATATATATATATATATATATATATATATATATATATATATATATGTTTATGTCGGCAACTTAAAAATCATTTTTTTCTTAAGGCTGTATCACGTTTTCTTGATTCAACTTGGCAACGGTTAACGTCCACAGGAGGTCAAATGTAAGCGATCTGCCGATTCCTGAAAAAGCTAGACCTGTTGGTTTTTTGTGATACACTGAATGTGATGGTGTAGTCAAACAGTTCGTGGTAACGAACTGTAGTAAGGAGCAACCCGTCTCAATAGTAACCAAAACTCTAAAAAACAGAATTTTTATAACAATAGTTATATCAAAAGAATTGCATTTTAATGTTGGTTTTAAATACATAAGTTTCATTAATTTTAGACTTACCCATCAAAAGTTAAGAGCCTGAGAAAATTGGACTTATTTTAGAAAATAGGAGAAAACACCCCTTAAAAGTCATAGAATTGTAACGAAAATCTCACCATCAGATTTAGCGTATCAGAAAACTCTACAGTAGAAGTTTCAAGCTCTTTTCTTCAAAAATGTGGAATTTTGCATTTTTTACCTAATGACAGATCACGGAAGCGTGTTTATTTTTTGTTTTTTTTTCCAAGGGGTGATCATATCGACCCCGTGGTCCTAGAATTTCGTGAGAGGGCTCTCTAATGGAAATTGAAAGTTCTAGCGCCCTTTTTAAGTGACAAAAAAAAATTGAGGGCATATAGGGCCCCTCCCACGCTACTTTTTTCCCAAAGTCACCGGATCAAAATTTTTGAATAGCCATTCTATTCAGAATACTCGAAAAACCTAATAAGTATGTCTTTGGGGACGACTTACTCCCCAACAGTCCTCGTGGGAGGGGCTGCAAGTTGCAAAGCTTGACCAGTGTTTACGCATAATAATGGCTATTGGAAAGTGTACAGACGCTTTCAGGGGGATTTTTTTTACTGGGGGAGGGATGCGGGAGGAAATTTCCATGGAGGAATTTGTCACGAGGAAAAAAAATTCCGTGAAGGGGGAGCAGGATTTCTTAGCATTTTTTTAAGAACAACTAAAAAATAAATATGAAAAAGTTTTTTCAACCGAAAGTAAGGAACAGCATTAAAACTTAAAACAAACAGAAATTATTACGCATATGAAGGGTTAACCTTCTCCTAATACCTCGCTCTTTACGCTAAAGGGCTTTATTAATTTCAACTATTAATTCTACGGCCTTTGTGATTCAGGGGTCATTCTTAAGGAATTGGGACAAAATTTAAGCCTTAGTGTAAAGAGCGAGGTATTGACGAGGGGGGAGCCCCCTCATATATTTGATAAAATGATACGAGTGTAGAAGTTCGTTACTTAAGTTAATTCGTAACTTATGTATATTTTTACTAATAAAAACGTTCGTAAAAAATTACAAGTTTTAAATGACCTTTTTTATTAGCCTTTGAAATAACCAAAAAATAATAGCAAATTAAATAACTAAAGTTACCAAAAAATATTAGCCTTTTAAATAATCAAAAATTGGAGGGTAACTAGGCCTACTCCCTCGCTCCTATTTTCTTAAAGTCGTCCGATCAAAACTATGATAAAGTCATTTGCCATTATAGTAAATTAATATGCAAATTTCGTATTGATTATTCATATGCGGAGAGCCAAAATCAAAACATGCATTAATTCAAAAACGTTCAGAAATTAAATAAAAAAAAACAAGTCTTTTTAAATGAAAGTAAGGAACAATAGTAAAACTTAAAACAAACAGAAATTACTCCCTATATGAAAATGGCTGTTCCCTCCTCAACGCCTCGCTCTTTGCGCTAAGGTTTTTTACTGTTTTAAAAAGTAGAGTTGAGAGAAAGAGTCAAACTTTAGCGCAAAGAGTGAGGCATCGAGGAGGGAACACCCCCTTTCATATACGGAGTAATTTCTGTTTTTTTAAGTTTTAATATCGCTCCTTACTTTCAGTTAGAAAACTTGTTTTATTATTTAATTTTAATTAAGGCTCTTGGACTTTTAGTGGGTACTCTCCCCAATTTTCAAAAACCAGGCTCATTTTCTCAGGCTTGCAGTATTTAACGGGTAACATTAAGCCTAATGATTCTTATATATTTGGAATCCTCACAATAGGTCGATTCTCTTGATATTATCATGAACTGTTTGATAAAAAGGGTATCAAATGATGTATTCATTTTCAGCCTTACTGAATTATCAAAGAAACTGCAAATTTACCGAATGGGCAATTTTTTTCCCTAAACTTTTTTTTTAGAAACATGTTTTTAGACTTTTGGTTACCACACCCTAATTGATTCCCTCTTAGTCTGTCTAAGGGCTGAAAATATACTTTCCTAAATACGATTATTGAAGTAAAAAAAGATCTTAAGAAACAAAATCAAGTGAATATAAGGAACAAAATAGAGGCAAAATAAATATTTAGTCATATTATTTTCATCTGCCTTTTATGCAATTTTGCTTTACATTGGACCAAAAATTAAATAACCCTTTTTGCCATCATTCCTAATTGGCATATTTATGCTTATTTCCTTTGCTAGCTATAAAAACCTTTTTAAAAACCACACGAGACACAAAATTCACCAAAATATAATCATTAATGTAATTAAAAAAAGTCGTACTTAAAAAAAGAACAAAATCGAGCCAAGTAGAGGTAGGGCATTGGTACATACTAGAATAGATATTTTGTGTCAAAGTATTTTTTCTACAAAAACCCTTGATGGTTAATTAGGCTACTGTGTTTTTTGATCGTTTTTATATCCATCAACAAAATCATGTTTTGCAACCTAATAGAATCCATAACATCATACCTGGTAAGCGATTGGCCTTTAAGAATGTTTAACATAAAATGAAATTTTGTTATGCCATCCAGGATCGTATTTTCACCTTTGCTATGAAAGGCTCTTGTTTTTTGTTTGTTTTTTTTTTTTGTTTTTTTTTAATGCTGTTTGTTTTAAGGTCTGGTTTTTAATTTATTTCTTGGATTTATATTTTTTTCGCCCATCAGGATCACGCCAATTATGTGAGTACTCTCCTATTGTGAAAGGATTCATTTATCTGTATGAAAATCAAATTAAATCCTCTTTTCTTCAGGTCAAGGAGACTATGACAGACTAAGGCCATTGAGCTTTGAGTTGTCCACAAACTGATGTCTTTCTCAATTGTATCTCCATCTTCTTTTGAAAACGTCCCAGAAAAGGTAATTCCATATTTTTTTTTTTTTTTAGTTTCAACTTCTTTTAAGGGACAGAATTAATGCAAACCTATGCCCAGTCTGTTCAGAGCTGTTATATACTGCTAATACAAATAATTACTCACTGCAGCACAAAGCTACGCACGCTCCTCCTCCAACCTGATCCATTAAAAGCCTCCCTCTTTACACCCTTCCAGGAAGTTCCCATTTCCCTTAAATCTTTATTTATGACATCCTCCCAACCCAGACAAGGACGACCTGCTTTCCGTGTAGCCCCAGACGGCTGGCCATAAAGGGCAATCTTTGGCAATCTGTCATCCTTCATCCTCAGAACGTGGCATAGCCATCTCAACCGTTCTTTCATTATAGCTCTAGAAAGCGGGATTGAACCACATTTTTCCTACAACCTACTGTTTGAAATACGGTCAGTCAGCCGGGTACCCAGAAGAATCCGTAGGCAATTTCTCTGCAAACATCCAGTAAATTTTCATCTGCTTTTCGGAGCACCCATGCTTCAGAGCCATATTTGACCACTTTCATCACTGTGGCTTCCAATATTCTAATCTTGGTTTGCAGACTTATCTTTCTATTCTTCCAAACTTTGTTTAACTGTGAAAAAACACCCTGAGCCTTAGCTATTCTACATTTAACATCTTCACTGCTCCCACCATCTTTACCAATAATACTACCAAGGTAACTGAAGCTCCCAACCTGATCAATATTTTCGTTACCTTGTGTCACCTGTTCATCTTCACTTATTCCTAACCTTTGTGACTAAGTCTTCTTAACATTAATTTTCAAGCCTATTTTAGCAACCTGAACTCGCAAAATCTCCAAAAAGTCATTCATTTTGCTCACACTTTCATCTAATATGCTTAAATCATCAGAATAATCAAAGTCCAGGAGCATTCTTCTTCCCCATTTGATTCCATGGCGGAATTAAATGGAGCATTTAACAAAAATATATATACACACACATATATATATATATATATATATATATATATATATATATATATATATATATATATATATATATATATATATATATATATATATATATATATATATATATATATATATATATATATTTGTGTTAAATCTCTAATCGAAATTCCACATATCAGTAAAGAATTTCTATTTTAAGTGCCAAGTACTGCGCAACACTAGAAGAGAGCCGTCTATTTTGAAATGTCAATAAACGACGCTAAAGCTTTTAATTGTTTCAAAAAGCAGAATTGTGGCAAAGAGTCAAACTTTAGCGTAAAGAGCGAGGGATTGCGGAGGGGACAACCCATTTCATATATGGAGTAATTTTTGTTCGTTTTAAGTTTTAATGTCGCTCATTGCTTTCAGTTAAAAAACTAGTTTTTTTTATGTAATTTCTGAACGTTTTTGAATTAATGCATGTTTGATTTTGGCTCTCCACGCATAAATTATTAAATGAAATTTGCATATTAATTCCTTTTTTGGCTAAATGGCTTTCTCTTAGTTTTGATCAGACGATTTTGGAAAATAAGGGATGAGGAAGGAGGCCTAGTTGCTATGCAATTTTTCGGTTACATAAAAAGGCAACTATAAATTTTAATTTTTAACGAATTTTTTTATTAGTGAAAAATATACGTAGCTTAAGAATTAACTTACGTAACAAGCTTTTATATTCTTTAATTTCTATTATGTATATGAGGGGGTTTGTATCCTCGTTAATTCCACGTTCTTTACACTAAATATTAAGTTTTGTCCCAATTCTTTAAGAATGACCCTTGAATCAGAAAGGCCGTAGACTAAATAGTTGAAATTACTAAAAATACTATAGCATAAAGAGCGAGGTATTGATCTCCTCCTAAATACCTCGCTCTTTATGCTAAATTATCTTTAGAACCCCTTATATGCGTAATATCTCTGTTCGTTTTAAGTTTCAATGCTACTCTTTACTTTCAATTGAAAAAACTTTTCTATGTTTATTTTTTCATTGTTTTTTTTATAGTAATTTTAGAAAATCCTGCGCCCTTTTCATTGAATTTCTGCTCCCCCATGACATATTTCTCCAAGGAAAGATCCTCCCACATAGCCCCCTCCCCTCAACCCCATCCCCAAAACCAAAAAAAAATCTCCTGAAAACAACTGTACACTTTCCAATAACCATTATTATATGTAAACACTGGTCGAAGTTTGTAACTTGCAACCCCTCCCCCAGGGACTGTGGGGGAGTAAGTCATTTCTAAAGATATAGTTATTATGGTTTTTGACTATGCGGAACAAAATGACTATCTAAAAATTTTGATCTGTTGACTTTGGAGAAAAATGAGCGTGGGAGGGGGCCTAGGTGCCCTCCAAGTTTTTTAGTCACTTACAAAGGGCACTAGAACTTTTCATTTCCGTTAGAATGAGCCCTCTTGCAACATTCTAGGACCACTTGGTCGATACGATGACCCCTGGGAAAAAAAACAACAAATAAACAAATAAACACGCACCCGTGATTTATCTTCTTGCAAAAAATACGAAATTCCACATTTTTGTAGATAGGAGCTTGAAAATTTTGAAAATTATTGACGTCAATATATATATTATAAAAATAATTTTTTATTAATTGAGAATAAGGAGCGATCATAAAACTTAAACGAACAGAAATAATTATGTATATGAAAGGGACTGTCCCCTCCTCAATGCCCCGCTCTTTACGCTAAAGTTTGACTCTTTCTCACAACTCTACTTTTTAAAACAATAAAAAAGGTATTATGTACTTCTGATTGAATTACAGATGCTATGAAGTCTTCCAATAGCCTATTTCCTGAAAGGATCCGTGCTTATTGCTTCCATCATTCCATTACCCAAAGTGATTTTTTTGTAGTGATTGATGCATGGAGAATTTAATTGACTAGCCTAATGTTATATTTTGATTTAAACTGCCCTTGTTTATTCCAACAATTAAAGAATAATGGGAAATTGCAGAGTATTTTAGTGGGGGAAGGATAAAAAATATTTTTAATGTCAGAAAGGTGTCGTTTATTTCGAATATTATGATTTTTTTTTGTTTCAGGGAGAGAATTGGAAATCAACTTAACCCTCAAAATGAATTCTAAAATGTTGCAAAAAAAGGGGGAGAATTTTTTTGACATAATTTGGTCCTTGAAATTTTGGGTTTGTTTTATAATCGACTGTACCTTATTCTTAACCAATATCCACTTACTTACAGAGCTATGATTTGAATAGACTATTATCATTATAATAGATTATTATAAATAGATAAAATAGCACCGCAATGCAATTTTGTGAACGTCTTAAAACTTCTGTGGTTTTAAAGGCCTCTACGGTCTTCTGTTTTAAGACTTTAAAGGGGAAACAAAAAAGAAAAATAATAGTTTTTAGAATAAGCAGTTTGTTATAGCCGGTTCTCCATATAGGGCATAAAGCTGCTATACAAGATATCCTTCCTACACAAAACAGTGGGAGGGGGGGCTAAGCTTGGTCTAAGAATCCCAGAAAATAAACAAAATGTTGACCTGAAAATATATATTGTTTCTTGCTTAAGAAAAAAATCTTCTGACCTCCACCTCCCTTACCATCGAGTCAGATATTTCTGCGCATATGCACGTGGAGATGAATTTCTAGAATCCACACACCGATGGAGGAATGGCGGGCTGACTTATCAAAAACATAGGCTACTGGCAAATTCTAAACTATGGGAAATTGTGAAAAATTGTAAAAATTGTACCATTTTGGAGAGAAGGGGCAAGGTCCCAAAAGTTCCCTGGTCCCTCTCCCAATGTGTTTCTGTGAAAGTCATTTTGTGCTCCAAGTGTCATGTGTTGGTAGAAATTTTGCGAAGGGGGACTTGATTCGCTTATTTTTTTTTTTCGGTATTCTATTGAAAAGCACAGAAATAATTTGCTATCTCGTTTGGAACCGAGAATCAAAAGTTCTTATCTTAACGAAAACTGTGTTCCTATATTTTTGTGATATATGACAGATACACGAGCCTTCACTTGTAGTTCTTATGGTTTTGCTTATTCTTTGCTAGTAATGATTGATCAACAGCTGTTTTTTTTTTTTTTGTTTTTTTTTTAGCTTCAATTACTTTCTCCTTTTACCGTTAGGTGGATGTATATTTTCAGATATATTTGCTGAGATTCCTGTTGTTGTTTTTTTTTATTGTTTTTTTTTTTCTTGGTTTGATTTGATAGATTGAAGATTGAAGATGGGATGCAGCTCTAAATGGGTACCTGAAGATATATTGGGAAGGTAACCGAGAAGGGTTTGCGAAAGAACAGGATGGCTGCCGACCCCTCCCTTTCATTGCACTTCCTTACTGAAAAGCCATGAAATAGAGATCAGCACTGCCGATAGGGATTTTAAAATTCAATGTCTTGTTTTCTTTTCTTCTTATTTTGTAAGACTGAAAATGGAGGGATCATGAGTTTAAAGTGGTTTAGGTGGGTTCTGACCATGCTTTTAAATAGGGGAATTTAAGATTGGATCAGGTACCAACATTTATTATGGGAAGATATTGGAAGGAGACCAAGTCCGTCAACAAAAGCAATTAATAAACAAATTGTAAGAGGAAAATATGATGAGATATTGGGATGGAGGCTCGGGTTACCCTTTCATGGAAAGGCTGAGGGAGGGAACACTTTGATTAGAATACAGTTTGAGCTGTTTTATTCCCTACAATAAGACTTCTTTTCATCCCTGATGAAGGTTGAACCTGTGTCTCTCCTATGAATGAAAAAAGGCGGGAAATTACTGAACTGGAAACTTGAATCAGTTCTGTAAAGAACTTACAACATAATATAGGCAGACAATAGGCTTTTATTTCCTTTACGAAAAACCAATCAGAATTGCACAATATGGCAAAAAACTTCTTCCATTTTTGGTTTTTATTTCATATTTGGCCTGTGAACAAGGTAACAATAAGCTAAACCATGCCATTTTCCATTATTAAATATTAGAGATTTTAATTTTCTGTTTCCAGGTGTTCGATAGAGATGAACCAAAACGAGAAAAGCTGCTTTATGTTACTATTAAAGCTGTTGATGAAGGATTCCCAGCATTGGATGTACTTTGCACCTTTTCAGTAAAAATGACAACGCGCCCAATGTAAGTCTGTAGTTTCAGTGTATACTAATACTACATTTAATCGCAGTATTAGCCAATCCTTCTGCCAGGACTCTGCATTTTATTCGGGGGGGGGGCTCAATAAATTGAAGATATTATCTTATGATTAGGTCGTTTTCACCGAAGTTTATATCAGATTTTCTTGATTTTACTGAAGAGTGATGATAAGACTTTAAGCTTCTCTAATATTCCAACTTATTAAAAAGATATGGTATGAAATATGTCCATATGTTTTGGGATATGTATATAATAAAACTTTAGGTATTTGCATTTTATGATTTTTTCTTATTTGGGAAGTGAAAAGTTTCTGTCCCCTAGCATTCTAAATGAACGAACTCCTATTTTGCAAACTTTGGATACGTGAAGCTTGACGATCATGACTGCCATCTATTTTATTAATGACGATTTTTTTGCATCGAAGTTTCACCTACAAATTTGTAAAGGGCAATTTTTGAAAAAGTAATTTTTAAAGAAATCCGTTAAATTGTTGGATTGTGCCTAATTTAAAATTTAAATGAATAGCTGGCTGTGTTGCAGAGGGAGATTCCCTGTCCAACAATTTATGATTGGGAGATTCTTCAGAAAAAAAAAAAAAATCTGGAAACCCTTGTTCTTAGCTGAACGCTGTTTTTATTGTTACTGTTGTTATTTCGTTTGAAGGCGTTAAACAAACATACGTTTTAACAAAATCGTATCTTAATAAAAGTATCGTACTTTTCAGCCAATTTAAACCAAAAGTAATTTACTTTTCTTTTTTTCTTTTACTACTGATAATCATATAATCATATTATTATTGCACACATTGCTGAATTATATATGATAAAAATAAAATAATTGCAAACTAGAACATATAGATTTATCTCAAGTGTGTCGGTTCCATGCTGAAACCTCCGGATCTTTGTTGTTCACACTATTTATCGTTAACAGCTTTCGGATTTTAATAGTCTGAATCGAACCATGCTAGAAAATAAATCTTTAAAGTTTTGGCATGGAAAGTTTCATTTTGATATGTTTTTATCATTAGAAAATCCTCAAATATCACGCGGGCAAATAGTAATTATGATAATAATCGACCGCCTTTAAGTGTAACGAATACAGAAGTGTAAACTTTCTAGTTTATTTGAATAATAAGTTGAACCATTAAAATTGGTTGTATTTTTAAATAGAAAAGGCACTATTGGGGGGCCCAAGGCTTTTCGCTCTGGACTGTTTATTGTGTCAAGCGCCTAAATGAAATACAATGAAAAATATTTAGGCACATGCTCCTTGTGTGCGTTTTGATTTGTTATTTTTCTACATTTCTAAGGTTTACATAAAAAAACGAAAAACACAAAAAGACAAAACAAACGGGTATAATTCTCAGCCATTGATAATTCAGCCAGGATAATTTTCTATAAACCTTAGTTCTGCCTTAGGATGGATGGATGATAAGATTATCTATCAACAAGTGAAAATGACATCATTTTTATACGATCCTGCAAAAAGGCTTATGCCACTCATTCAGACTGTCTTTCTTGTCTTTTTCTCCAATTAGCCATGGCAACTTGATTTTCATTCAAAAAACAACAGTCTCTGTTTTAGCCTTTTATTTTTGAATTAAAATCAAGTTGCCATCAAGCCATGGCTAATTGGAGACAAAGCCAGTATGTAATGAAAAAAACAGATATTTGAGCAAAGACCTCCGCTAACCCGCCTTCAGTGCTTAAAAAAAAGACCTGACTTGATGCCCACTTAATTGGACAATGTGTCTTGGCTTTTTCTACAATTGGCCATGACTTGACTTTTTCCACAACTATTCCATTTTCAATTAAAAAAAAAAAAAAAAAAAAAAGACTACCCTTTGGAAGTAGGCTAAACAGAAAAAAGGAGCCATCCTATTGTACGACGAAAAGCGGAGAAGTAACTCAGAACCAATAGTCTTGGAAGTCTCAGAGCTTGTCTGAAATCCTACGATTTTAAAAGTTCAACTCAAGACGATAGTTTTTCTATTATTCGATAGCTAAGATTCATCTTTATCCACCTAACGAATTGGTTTTAAAAGTGATTTGTTTTCTTTTAGATGTAAAAATAAATTGAAAATTGGCTGAGAACCATCGAAAAAGAGAAAAAATTCCTATTTATAAGTGATTTTTTACAATTCTTTAAGAATAAGTTCTAGCAATATGACTTGTGGATAGATCTGAGAAGGCAATGGGTCCGATTATATAATTTTCATGTTCTTTTGGTTCTAGGTACAGCTGTTATTGACACGAAATCGCATGTTTCAGAGGGAGCATTAATCTTAATGCTAATTTTATTGTTATTATTATTATTTTAATTGTTACTATTAGATTTTGTTAGTTTATAATTACTACATTATTTTCTCTTATACTCTTAGCCTCTTTAATATTGAATACAAAAATGAAGCAATTTATAAGTTTTCCCCAGAGGTTGTAATAATACTTAGATGAATTAAAAAAAAGTATAGCTAAGATAACAATAATTATAGAAGCGGGGATTTTCAACCGTCAATTATTTTGATATTGTTCAAAAGTTCTTGCATGTATCCTGTCAATGATTAATACTACACTTCATTCCCGAGTTTTGATTACAAGATTGTCTTGACAGATTCATTTAAACCAATTTCGTTTTTATTCCAGTGCTGCTTAGTAAACTTAGTAAATGTCCATTTTTTTCCATATTCTTTTTCATCTTGTTTTAGTCCATATTTCTTCAATAATAAATATTCAGCATACTGCTAAAGTGCACAAAGTTTGAATTTTGTCAACTAGGGATTGCGTTTCACAAAATAATTTATCTACTCTCCGAAGCAGAAATATGGATTATAAATTCATAATTGTTTTTGCAATAAATATTGAATGTTTTTTACGTCTTTGTAGCGAATTTATTATTTCATCTTATGTGTTACTGTTAATAGTACTCTCACATGTGCACAAAGGATAATAGTCAAACGTTTCTTTATACGACCTGTCTTAGGTCCCATTGGCGCACACGGGAAGGGAGGGGGGAGCTTGAGGCCTGGACCCCCTTCTCATATCCTAAATTTTTGTGTAGATTTCTAAGCACTTTTTGTTCAAATTATTAAGTACAGTTTCCATTTCCCCCCCCCCCCCAACTTCTATAAATTTTTTTTGGGAATATCTTTAAGAACCGTAAGTCTCTTTGATTTATGAGTAGATACTGAATGTGCAATGACGATAGATAACAAAACTGCATATGACGCGTAATTTGGCTGTTATCATTTAGCCTTTATTTGTATTAGTTAAACTCTGTGAAAATTCGATTTAAATTTTGAAAATACCATGAAACTTGAATATTGACTAAAATAAAGTTGTAATCCCTAATCCACATACATAATTATTGGATGCACGCTATAATCTCAATTTTGAGCAGCACGTAGCCTCCTCAGCCTCCTCTATGATTTAGCTCGGGAATATCTTAAAGAATATTAATATTTTTTTATTTTTGAGTAGGTGCTTAAATGCTGAATGTGCTGTAACGATAGATAACAAAAGTGTATGTAATGCTCAATCTGGGTGTTACCACTTGGGCTTTATTATCTGTAAAAATTATAGTTGAATTTTGAAATAGCGAGAAAGTTGAATGGTGACGAAAACAAAATTGCAATACCTCGGTTTTTTTAACTAGTTATCCAATACGATACAAGGTTGTTTTTATAATTGTTACCATTTTAATATTGTGTTAAAACCAATATTATACAAAGTGGAACAAATCGATTTATTTTTGTTTTTGTTGTATCAGCTCTGTTATGTGTTGTTAAGTAAATAGCAAATTGACAAATTTCGATTTTAAAACGGGAATAAAAAGTTTTTGTTTGGGGGGGGGAGGGGGAAGGCTACAAAAACTCAAAAATGCATCCAGAATTTGTTCATATGCATTGTGTTCCTGTTTTACGAGTTTTTTTTCCCAGGGGTGATCGTATCGACCCAGTCGTCCTAGAATGTCACGGGAGGGTTGATTCTAGCGGAAATAAAAGTTCTAGTGCCCTTTTTAAGAGACCAAAAAATGGAGGGCACCTAGGCCCCCTCCCACGCTCATTTTTTCCCAAAAGTCACAGGATCAAAATTCTGAGATAGCCATTTTATTCACCAGAGTCAAAAAACCTAATAACTATGTCTTTGGGGACGACTTACTACCTCACAGTCTCCCTGGGAGGGGTTGCAAGTTGCAAACTTTGACCTGTGTTTACATATAGTAATGGTTACTGGGAAGTGTACGGACATTTTCAGGGGAATTTTTTTGGTTTGGGAGGGAGAGTTGAGGTGGGGGGGGGGTGGCTACGCAGGAGGATCTTTCCATGGAAAAACTTCTCATTGGGAAGAGACTTTCAATGAAGGGGGACCAGGATTTTTTTGCATTATTTAAAAAACAAGGAAGAAATAAATATGAGAAGTTTTTTCTACTGAAAGTGAGGACCAGAATTAAAACTTAAAACGAGGAGAAATTATTGCGCATATGCCTCGTAATGCCTCGCTCTTTACGCGAAAGTATTTTTAGTAATTTCAACTAGTTATTTTACAGCCTTTGTGATTCAAGGGTCATTCTTAAGGAATTGTGACAGAATTTAAGCTTTAGTGTAAAGAGCGAAGTATCGACGAGGGGGAACTCCCTCTTATACGCAATAAAAATATACGAATATAGCAGTTCGTTACGTAAGTTAATTCGTAAATTACGTATATTTTTTACTAAGGAAAATGTTCGTAAAACTATTAAAAGTTCTAGTTGCCTTTTTCAGTAATCAAAAAATTAGAGAGCAGGTAGGCTTCCTCCCTCTCTCCTTTTTTCTCAAAATCTTCCGATTAAAACTATGAGAAAGCCATTTAGCCAAAAAGAAAATTAATATGCAAATTTCGTTTTAATTATTTATGTGCAGAGAGCCAAGATCAAAACATGCATGAATTAAAAAACGTCCAGAAATTAAATAAAAAAAAACAAGTTTTTTAAATGAAAGTAAGGAGCGACATTAAAACTTAAAACGAACAGAAATTACTCCGTATATGAAAGGGGCTTTTCTTCCTCAACGCCCCGCTCTTTACGCTAAAGTTTTTTCCCTTTTAAAAAAGTAAAGCTAAGAGAAAGAGTCAAACTTTAGCGTAAAGAGGGAGGCGTTGAGGAAGAAAATCCCCTTTCATATACGGAGTAATTTCTGTTCGTTTTAAGTTTTAATGTCGCTCCTTACTTTCATTTAAAAAAACTTGTTTTTTTATTATTTAATAACTATAAAAGAAAGTGTTTATTATTAGAAGAAGAAGAAGTTTATTATTGTTTAATATTTATACAATATAAAATGCAATTTAAAATGGAATTATAATACACTTATTCTCCCTCAAAAGGCTCCATGGCCAGGGATACAAGGGGGGTACAAAAAATTACAAATAAAAACTACAATAAAAGCAATATATACAATAAAAACAATAAGTGGTATACAATAAAAGCAACAACTAAAAAAAAAGAAAAAAAGGAGAATAATAGAACATACCTGAACATAGAGAACATACCTGAGGCCTGGAAGTCAAAGAGCAGAGAAGAGAACCATGCACCAAGAACAGAACTCAGGGGATATCAACTCCTCAGAGGAAAAAAAAGTTATTCTATTTGATTTTTTATTAAATGACCCTTAAATATCCTTTTAGAAGTCCCAATGAGTGGTATCTCTGTACTAAAGAAGGTATTGAATTCCAGACCTGTTGACAAGCAATGAGGGAATTGAAATCTGATCTAATAGTAGGGGTAGACGGAATGTAGATATTATTTGAAGAACGAAGGCTATGTGGAGCTGAATCAGAAATAAACATGGGATTTTTCCGGAGAGATTTTGGAAGATTGCCGTGAAGCTGATGAAAGACAAAATAAGTACAAGAAATAATGTAAATAGACCGTAGAATTAAGAGCGGTGTGGGTGAAGAACGGTTGGTGTCCGTAACCAGATGCCTTGCTTTATTACACATAACAGAAAGTGACCGCAGCGTAGACGGAAAAGTAGACTTCCATATCATAAGAAACATATGACTAGACAAGACAGAAGAAAAGAAGTTTCAGAATAGATCGAGGAAATGTGTGTCTAAGTTTTCGAATGATACCCAAACTCCGTGAGACCCTAATCATGGCTACATGGTTTCTGAATGAAAGATTCTCATTAAGCAGGATACCAAGAAACCGGACCAACTAATTCTCTGGTCTACACAAGGAGCCTTGTGTTAAGCAAAAGCTTAACGAACATCCAAAAATAAAGCTGCCGGGATATGACCAGAATCTATGGACGAATGAATGATATTCCAGAAAGCTGCGCAAGCATGCTCCGTAGAGTGACTCGCTTGGAATCCAAACTGGAAATCATGCAAAACTTCTTTTACATCCAGAAAACTTAAAAGTCTGGATAGCATGGCCTTCTCAGAAATTTTGCTGAAAACAAATAGGAGAGAAATTGACCTATAATTAGAAGGATCACTCAGAGAACCATCTTTATACAGCACTATAGCCTTAGCTCGCTTGAGAGATTCAGAGAAAATTCCTTTTTCGAAAGACAGATTGACAAGCTTAGTCAATGGTAACAGAACAGCAGGCACAATGACACGGATAATCCTTGTAGGAATTTTGTCTGGTCATAAAGAGGATTATCCTTTAAGAGCATTCCCCATACGAGCTACCTCAAATTCAGTAACAGAATGCAAGACCATCGACTTTAAACATGAGGGTCCAAGAAAGGCTCTCTAATCGCAACGAGAAGAAGCAGAGCTTGCAGAGGAAGTAGTTGCCTTCCCTATATCAGCAAAATAAGAGGTAAGCTCTAGCTGAACATCTGCATCTCCTTGAACGGTTTTACCATCGAGTACAAGCATTGATGGAACTGAAGGCAGAGGAGGAGTAGGTCTAAGAACTGAATTAATTAAATACCTTGTCTTCCTTACATCCTTCCAGCATTCAGAAAATTTCTTATGATAATACTGATACTTTGCCTTCCGACATAAAGATTTAAATATACTCCTATAGGTCTTGAAATGTTCGTTATGAGCTACAGATGATGAAGCTTTGTAAATCTTCCACAAATAGTTTTTCCTTTTCCAACTTTTATGGAAACCTGAACTCATACATGGATTCAGTGATGCTATTCTTTTCGAAGTATGGGGCGCTGGACCCTGATTGCAAATTTTCAGGATTCCTTCTTTCACTAAATCATAAAAGGAATCAAAAGAGCGGTTAAAATCTGAATCAGAAACCAAACTGTCCCATGGTAGATAAGCCAGACGAGAATTAAGTAGACTTAGCTCAGTATCACCATAACAGAAAAATGGAAGAGTAGATGGTGATGCTATACGCTGCGCTTGATCAACACTCTTACATTGGGAAATAGTGGGAAAAGGATCAGAAATATCACTAACCAGCACCAAATTATCTAAGACATCTAGTGACGAAAAAATATTATCAATAAGAGACGCCTGCGTGATTTAATCTCAGAGCATTGATTTAATCTCAATAAAAAGGGATTCAAAGATTCCTTCCTCATTTTTTCTCAAATCACTTTGGACATTATATGTAAGACGATCAGCAATATAAAGGACAACACCACCTCTCGCCATCTGTTTCCTAGCCTGCCTCTCAATTCTATATCCCGGAATATCTAAAAGGATATCCTTTTTTGAATCTAGGAAAGTTTCACATAATCCTATAACATAAGGAGTTCCACCACTTCAGCTCATCAAAAGACGAGCAAAATCCCTGAATGTTAAGATGAAGTACAGAGTAAATATCATCACGTTTAGAGGAGGTAGAACCATTTAAATGCGAAACATACTTACTTTTATTGGCCGAATTAGAATCAATATTCTTCAGATTGAATTATCTACTTCCAATTTAATTATTAATTTTATTTTCAATATCTAAAGGATTATTTTGTAATTCAATTAAACGTTCCCCCAAAGACTTGATACCAACCTGGTCACCAATAGAAATCATCAATTTACTCATGGTGGATGGCAGTTCCGCTCCATGACCAAACCCACCAGACCAAAGGTATAAGGAAAAAATATAAGGAAAGAAAAGTAAAAAATAGCATAAACGAGGTAAGGATAAATAAGAAAAAGCAGGGAAAAAGAAACAAGGAAAAACCAAGAAACAAACAAATAATCAGCACTGGTAATTTAATCGCGAAAGAACCATGTATATGCCAAGATATGAAATTTATCACAGGAGTCATTGGCCCACGGTTCTACGGTTTTTAGGGCAGTTAATGCTGTAGCACGTATGGCCTGGAGCTTTAAAACTAACACAAAAAGGACTGTTCTTATACGGGGATTCAAATTTAAACTTATGGTCATTAGCTTTGCATTTTGAGCAGAGAGTAGTGTTTGTGCAGTTTGCTGCAAGGTGGCCAGTCAAGGTGGCCAGTCATCTGGCAGTTAAAGCATCGACGAGGCAAAAAAAAAACTCCTGGGTGGATAGTCAGTCATAGCCGATTTTCACTGATTCTTGAAGGAACTGGTCTAATTCTTTTCTTAATTTGAAATACACTTTGAATGTGCGTGACGCACCACACTTAGCTGTTTTGAAACATTTTGGGATTAATTCCTTCAGTGACGAGTCGACTAGTTCGTCCGGTACATGTTTAATAACAGTAACAAAAGCAGGCTCTTTAAGTGTAGCATTTAGAGTGGGGTCAGAGAGCTTTGCCTTTTCAACAATTAGACTAGCAGTTTCTTTCCATTCATTCTTGCCATGGTGTAGCTCAGATACATCGCTGCCAGGGCTAGGACAAAGACTGTCTATAAATGCTTGGCACTCAGTTGGGCCTTTTAGCTCTTTTGGAGTTTTTTTTTTTTTAGTATTACAGCATTCGAGGGTTTAGGCATTGAGTCATGACTTTGGGGCAAGACCAGTGACTGGTCAGAGAGACTACTTGAAGGGTGAGATATGTTTGCCAGAACGCTGTCAAATTTACGGGATAACTCATTGATCATTGTTTAACTATAAATATCATTGTTTAACTATAAAACTATATATTAACTATAAACTATATGTTAATTATAACTATTCATTAAACTTTTAACTGTAAAACTATACATTAACTATAAAACCATATATTAACTATAACTATATATTAACTTTTAACTATAAAACTATAAAAGAACGCTAAGCTTTTAACTATAAAAGAAAGGTTTTGAATATAAAACTATATATTAACTATAAAACTATACAGTAACTATAACTATACATTAAGCTTTTAACGATAAAAACTATAAAAGCAAAACTAAACTTTTAACTGTAAATGAAAGCTTTTCACTATAAAACTATACATTAACTATAGAATAGAATAGAATATATTTATTCACTACAATAGCCGGAGCTAGCATTAGCATGTCATGACAAAAATAATTTTTACCTTCAAAAACACTCACAGGAAAATTAAAACAAACAATATATTAATCAAACATTAAATATTAGTCGCGTCAATATTATTAAAATGACGGGTAAAATATGGAACAAATGATTTGCGATATCTCTCAGTACTATATGCTGAGCAAGTCAGTAACTGTGGACAATTGCTTTTTATTTGTCGAAGTCTAGTAACTGGTCCTCCAGTTGGGAGGCTCGCAAAGTTGGGTAGTAGACGACAATGAGCTGGGGAATTTAAACAATTTAGTCCAAATCTATATGTTAAGCCATGTCTACGACTATCAAGTGAGTCCAAATTGAGTTGTTTCAGTGCATCTTCGTAAGTTGAGTAGTTTTGTCCAAGTATAATTTTTACAGCTCTTTTTTGTATCGTCTCAAGTCTATCTGTTTGATCTTTTGTCAATCCCGGATGCCAAGCAGGGCATGCATACTCAAGAGAAGGTCTAACATAGCTGCAGTATACAGACTTTAAAACCTCAGTTGGTGTACCAAATCTTTTTAGGTTGGAAAATGAATGTAAAAGCGAGGCGCCTTTTTTAGTCAGATAGTCAACATGCGAATTCCATCTTAAATCATCGTCCAAAAGAATCCCAAGTATTTTAACAGTTTTCTTTGTTGGCAGTATGGAATTATGAGAAGAGTGGTTGTTACCCTTTAGGAAGGAAAATGTCATATAAGAGCTCTTAGTTTCACTGACCGCCAGTTTTACCTTTCCTAATTCAGCTTTTAGATCATGATAGATTTTGATCAAGTCAGACTGTTCAGTAGTCGGAGGGCTTAGTCGCAGTGATAAAACAGTTAAATCATCAGCAAATTTAAAACGCTCACGTATTGTTGTTAAAATACGGTTAAAAACAATAAGAAAAGAAAGCGGGCCTAATTTAGTCCCTTGTGGCGAACCACAAAAAATATTTACAAATTCAGATGGCTCATGATCAGGAAGTTGGACACACTGAGATCTTTCAAAAAGAAAACTAGCTAGCATTCGTACAACAAATGGACGGGCACCCATAGCCTTTGCTTCTTCCACAACTACATTATGATCAAGACTATCAAAAGCCTTAACTATGTCTGCAAATAATGCTTCAACATAGGCCCCATTATTCTCTAAGTGCTTAAGGATAGTATCCGATAATGCAACCAAATAATGAACAGTACTATGCCCGGATCTAAATCCAAATTGTTGGGGATCAATATTATCTTTTATGTCCTCAAATAAACAATCAAAAATAAAACTTTCAAATACTTTTGAGAGAGCTGGAGTTTTCGAAATCGGCCTCATCTCGGTTATATCTTTAGGTGCCTTGCATTTGGGGATTGGCGTTACATATGCCTGTTTAAAAATACATGGGAAAACACCATCAATAAAACACTGGTTAAAAATTGCCGTTAAAGGAGTAGATAAAAGATCAGCACACTCAATAATCAATTTAATTGGTATCTCACTAGGATAACTAGACTTACGAGAATCAAGTGCCTTTAACTTTTTAGCAACTGAACAAATCTCTAGTATAGGGATATTTGAAACTGAATCATTCGGTGGTAATGTTCTTAGTTGCGGATGAATTTTATAAACAGATGCAAAAAAGTTATTAATTTCACTAGGTAACAGGGGTTTACCATTGACATCTCTCACTTCAACTCTGGTTACTTTTTTCCCGATAATGTTCTGAACTAAGTCATGGAACTTCCTTGGGTTGGATTTATATATTTTGCTTATTATTTTAGACCCATACTGCTTGCGAGAACATCTTATTTTATATACAATTAAATTTCTTACTCTTTTGAAATCTTTTACGGATCCAGTTAAATGCAATTCGTTCCTCACTTTTATCAGATTCCGAATCTCTTGAGTAATCCATGGTTTATCATTAGATCTCACATATATTTTTTTTTGTGGGAAAATTTCACAGTATTTTTCGAATAGTTCCTTACAGAATAAACTTGCCATTTTGTCACCGTCAGACAATGAGAGAATATCACGCCAGTCACGATCTGTGAGCCAATTCTTGTAGAGATTTACTAGTTCAGGTTAGAAAGGCCTGTACACCACACTATTTATTTGTCGATTTGGGATAAAATGATTGGGTGTCCAAGCAACACACAAGTGATCACTCGATCCTAATGGGGGTAATGTAACTGGAGTATTATAATATTCAGGACAGTTGTTAAAAATGAGATCCAACATACGGTTACCTCTTGTGGGCACATTCACAACCTGCTTAAGTGATAGTGAATTGCTTAGCCATTTGGCATCTAAGTCATTAAAGTCACCACACATTATGATACCAGCATTAGGATACAAAGATCGTACATTGTCAGTGCAATTCTGTAAGTAATTCACAAGGTCTTTACGATAGGGGCCACGGGGCGGATAGTAAACAACACATATCACCAGTGATGCCACTTCCTTGGGAAGCTTCTTAGGCCTGCACCACAACCATAATACTGCAAAACCATGCTTATTTGGTATATTACTAAAAGTGAGAACTCGATTTCTTATAGACGATCGACAAATAATACCAACACCACCACCATGTGTTACTGAAATATCATTGGGTGTCACTCTAGGTTTGAAATAGGTATCATATCCTTCAAATGCTACAACATCTTCAGTCGCGGACCATGATTCACAGATACAAGCAATGTCAACCAGTTTATTCTTCAAGCAAAGTTCAACCTCTTCTAATTTGTTCATAAGTGACCGGACATTTGATAATAGTATTTTCGGAAATATATAGGGATGAAAGGGGGGCTTTACACTGCAGTCTCGAATCTCCTTGCCAACACATTGAATCGGTTCCAAGTTGGGATACTCGGAAGACATGGTTTGAGGGGTGGGTGAATCTTTGATTTCTTTGAAATTCCAAATTGGTTGGTTGTTAGTACTGGATATATTGTCGGAAGGCTGGCAGATGTTGGTTCTTACCAGTTTCTCCAAGTTTTCACGAGGAGTGGCTGGTATGAGGGGGGAGGGATCTGCATTGGCTGATTTAAGACAGGTGGTTTGAGCTTCAAACTCATAAGTGGGACTGTAAACTGTTGTCTTTGGCATCCATGTTTTAACAGAGGTGGGATTTTTCGCTCCCCGTTTTTTGAACTTCGCAATTCAGTATTGGAGCGTAGCTTTTTCCTTCTGTGGGAAGTGAGATGCACATTAGGACAACAGTTCATGAAACAAAGGCCATGAGCAAATTTTTTACACAGAGATCTGTGAGGCAGAATACAACTCTTGAACATAACATATACCCTTTCCTTACCTGGCTTATAGGGGAATTTCAGGGACCCTTGGCTCCGTCAAAGGATGGCCTACTCAGTGATTGACCTTCTTGTCTCCTTTTAGAGACTATCAGTTTTCTCTGTCTCTATTCTTTTCTTCTCTGAGAACTAATCAATGAGCTTGACTCTCTACCAGATTAAATAAAAAAACAAGTTTTTTTAACTGAAAGTAAGGAGCGACATTAAAACTTAAAACGAACAGAAATTACCCCGTATATGAAAGGGGCTGCTCCCTCTTCAACGCTTGCTCTTTGCACTAAAGTTTGACTCTTTCTCTCAACTCTACTTTTTAAAACAGTAAAAACTTTAGAGACTATCAGTTTTCTCTGTCTTTATTCTTTTCTTCTCTCAGAACTAATCAATGAGCTTGACTCTCTACCAGATTAAATAAAACAACAAGTTTTTTTAATTGAAAATAAGGAGCGACATTAAAACTTAAAACGAACAGAAATTACCCCGTATATGAAAGGGGCTGCTCCCTCTTCAACGCTTGCTCTTTGCACTAAAGTTTGACTCTTTCTCTCAACTCTACTTTTTAAAACAGTAAAAACTTTAACGTAAAGAGCAGGGCTTTGAAGAAGGAGCAGCCCCTTTCATATATGGGGTAATTTCTGTTCGTTTTAAGTTTTAATGTCGCTCCTAACTTTCAGTTAAAAAAACTTGTTTTTTTTTATTTAATCTCTGAACGTTTTTTAGTTAATCCATGTTTTTATTTCGGCTCTCCGCAGATAATAATTAACGCGAAATTTGCATATTTATTTATTTGGCTAAATGGCTTTCCCATAGTTTTGATCGAATGATTTTGCGAAAAAAGGAGGGGAAGGAGGCCCAGTTGCTCTCCAATTTTTTGGGTACTTAAAAAGGCAACTATAACTTTTAGTTTTTACGAACGTTTTCATTAGTAAAAGATATACGTAACTTACGAATTAGCTTACGTAACAAACTTCTATGTTCGTATGTTTTTATTTCGTATATAAGAAGGTTCGTCCACTCGTCAATACCTCGTCAATAACTCTTTGCATTAAAGCTTAAATTTTGTCCCCTGAATCACAAAGGCCGTAGAATAAATAGTTGAAATTATTAAAAATCCTTTTGCGTAAAGAGTTAGGTATTAGGAAGAGGTGAACCCCTTCTATGTGTAATATTTTCTGTTTGTTCTAAGTTTTAATACTACTCCATACTTCCAGTTGAAAAAACTTTTTCATATTTATTTTCTCATTATTTTTCTTAATAATGCTAGAAAATTTATGGAAATCTTCTCCCCCCATGACAAATTCCTCCATGAAAAATTTCCCCCACATAGCCCCCTCTTCTCAAACCCCCCTCCCAACCAAAAAATCCCCTTGAAAACGTCTCTACATTTCCCAACAACCATTAATATATGCAAACACTGGTCAAAATTTGCAACTTGCAGCCCCTCCCACGGGAACTATGGGGAAGTAAGTCGTCCCCAAAGACATAGTTATAAGGTTTTTCGACTATGTTGAATAAAATGGCTATCTCAGAATTTTGATTTGACTAATTTGGGAAAAAAATGAGCATGGGAGAGAGCCTAGGTGTCCTCCGATTTTTTTTGGTCACTTAAAAAGGGCACTAGAACTTTTCATTTCTGTTCGAATGAGCCCTCTCGCAAAATTCTAGAACCACTGCGTCGATACGATCACCCCTGGGAAAAAGAAAAAAACAACAAAAAAACAAATAAACACGCATCCGTGATTTGTCTTCTGGTTAAAAATTCAAAATTCCACATTTTTGCAGATAGGATCTTGGAACTTGTACAGTAGGGTTCTCTACCACGCTGAATCTGATGGTATGATTTTAATTAAGATTCTATGACTTTTAGGGGGTGTTTAACCCTATTTTCTAAAATAGGCCAGATTTTCTCAGGCTCGTAACTTTTGATGGGTAAGACTAAACTTGATGAAACTTATATATTTAAAATCAGCATTAAAATGCAATTCTTTTGATGTAATTATTGGTATCAAAATTCCGTTTTTTAGAGTTTTGGTTACTATTGAGCCGGGTCGCTCCTTACTACAGTTCGTTACCACGAACTGTTTGATATTTGTAAATATTTATTAAGTAATAATATGAATAATATTTATTAAGTAATTAAGTAATAATAATATCTGATATAGCTTGAACCAGAACACTGCTTGCCTGCATTGCTTGCAAGTACGTTCAAATGTAATATTTATCATGCCCATACATTCCTGTGTGGAAAGGTATTTAAGATAGTTTATAAGGAAAGGGACGTCTAGGACTTTCCAGTCTTAAGTTTTTTTTAGCATAATCATAGGTCAATAGAAGAGATTGCCTAAAGATGACCAGTTGTAGATGACCAGGTTGTACTCTTTCTTACATCCGGGTCAGAATCTTGATCTTAACTTGAGGACCCATTCACATTGCTCCTTTAAAGTAATGATCTATTCTTTGTTTATTTATTTATTTCATCACTTCTTTACATGTCTTTTATCTCTAATCGATTAGTGTCATTTTTCTTTTCTAGGTTAAGAGGTAGCTGACCAGTAAATTTCGCAGTAAAAAACCGTGTAAGCCTGTACACTGTTGCCGTCTTTTTGTGTGATAGCATTAATTTTCACAGAAAAAGACGTTGCAACAGACCAGGCTTCTTGTAATTTTTTATGTTAAAATAAAAATCAAGGGCTTTCAACGTTAAATTCGCTTCATTCTCTGTAGAAATCTTGTTCATGCCTTTTTTTTTTCTCCTTCTATTTCACATTTTAAAAGAAACGGAGCCCTTAACATTTTGGAAAGCATTTCTTAGGTTTTTAATAAAATCAAAGATTATTGTTTTTTTGGGAGGGGGGGGGGGCATTATAAATGGATAGAGATGTATTTTTTCCGAAGTGTTCTCGTTGTATTTTCGCCATATTGTTTTCTGCTGAATATATGTACTAGGACTCGTAGTTTTAGTATTTCCATACTAAGCTTTCGTAGTGGTAAAAGCAAGGAAAAATTTCTGTTCGTTTTAAGTGTTAATGCTGCTTTTTACTTTCAGTTGAAAAACTTGTTAATTACTGACGTTCTTCAAATTATCCCAGAAGATCCCTTTCCCTCGCCTCCCTCGTGTAAGATTTCGTTTGAATTTGTTTTTCATTTGAAAATTTGGTCGGATGTCTAGGAGGAAGCATATCCTCTAGCATGTTCTCTTTGCCATATTACAGAGAGTTGTGTTCAAGTTGAAGACTGGCGCAGCCCACTCCTTCAAATCACGAAAGAAGTGTGTCAAGAATGTTCAGAAGCCCCAGAGTTCTTCAATGCTATAACGGACCACTTCATGACAAAGACAACTTCATGGCTAGAGTTTGGAGATTGCGTCATATCAGACGCTGATTTTGCCAATGACCTGGCCATCCTAGTAGACTCCATGGATCAGCTGCTGTAAGAGCTTCGAATCATATGTGAAGAGGCTGCATATGTAGGATTGCAGATAAACCGCGATAAAACAAAAATTATGGCCTTAGATCTATCTTCTCCTCCTGTCATTTTTGCAGTTAGTCTAGACAGAACAACTAGTATTGAAGTTGTCCAAAGGCTCACCAACCTGGGCTGTGCAGTTTCTTCAGATTGCTCGCTTCTTCCTGAGCTGCAAGCAAGGATATCCAAAGTATCTTCTGCCTTGGGCAGGATGAGCCGTCACTTTTGGCGAAAACCAAACGTAAGTTGTTCGACTAAACTGCAGATTTTCAACACCCTCGTCGTCCTTTACGAAGGAGAGAAATGGCATGCATCACCGGCTACCCTATAGGATATCCATGAGTTCCAATCGAAGTGTCGGAGAAGGATCGAAGGTCAATGGTGGTTGGATTTTATGAGTTCCCTGCCGCAGCTTTCAAGCAGTCTTGGTTTTCTGCCCGAGAAGCCGAGCAACTCTTACGATGATTTGGACCTAATTCGAATGCCCCCGCACTCTCTCGCAAAGACGTTCTTTGACTTTAGCCCTATGAAGGCTGGTTTGAAGTGACCCAGCTGTCGGACCGAAGGTCTGACAGCCGGTCTGAGCTCCTGGCGATGGCAAATATCATACTAACTGAAGTACAAACGCTCACACTGGATCAAAGTGGATGGAGGAGGCAGACGTCACTCTCTATGAAGAGCAGTGCCGGGAAGGAGACCTAAGTCAAGCAAGTCAAGTCTTGGGGGTAAAAGTGGCGTGTGTTGTAAAGCCAGATCATTGAGGGTGAGATGGATGACCTCTATTATCACCAAAGGTTAGGAGGTTAATAGATTTTCAAGCAATGGGCAGTATCTTGGTAGCGAGGCTGCCTCAGCCAGTTAGAAGGAGGAGTTACCTAATAAGCTTTTGAGAGAAAGGAGTATGTTAAATATCGATTATATTTATTCGGCTCTAAGCACAAAAACGGGACCAAACTTGACTCAAAAGTTTACAAGTGAAATTATCAACAAGTAATTAGCACATAAGATAATAATCAAGACATACAATCCTTATTATATCAAAAAAAGTCAAAATCCAGTTTTGACAAAAAAAAGCTTAAAGATCAAGACCAACCACTTATCTAAAAACAGGGTTTATATATATATATATATATATATATATATATATATATATATATATATATATATATATATATATATATATATATATATATATATATATATATATATATATATATACTTTATACCATAGCCACACTTCCTGTTTTGTATGAGGGAAGTGGTTATTCTAAAAATCTATTTCTCAATAAAATCGTTATTTCCAAAGTTTTCAAGCTATGCAATTTGTTTTATTAAAATCAATTCACGACTCTTGATTCGATCAGCTTTAATAAACGTGGGAGGGAGGATTTGTTTTATTAAAATCAATTTCCGACTCTTGATTTGGTCAGTTTTACTACACGTGGGAGGGACGCTTGAATACATGGCCAGGCCCCACCGATAAGGCCTCGTAGAATAAGGTTATTAATAGTGAAAAACGTTTCCCTTCTGCCCTATCTTGTCTCCAGCGAGCTAATTTTTTGATCATTATAAGCGTGTGTTCAGTGTATTTAATAGTTTTCTTCAGTATTTTTATTAAAAGCTGCTTAAACCGCTATTACCATACTATCTCCTGCAGGCTCCCGTCCAGCCTGTAACAATATCTGAATTTTACCGGGCTTTAAGAAAATTTAAGCGTTCAAATAGCCTTGATGATGACGGCCTTTCCTACCGATTTTTTGCTTATGATTGTCCTGCTCTACTTAACCATTTACAAATATTTTTACAGTCTTTCTTAGCACAGTCGTTTGTTCCTGATAGTTTAGTTTATGGCCGTGTAACGTCTATTCAAAAGCGAGGTTGATTCCGCGTCATGTGTAAATTATCGTCCCATTAAAGTATCGTGTTTTTTAAGCAAGTTGCTTGAACATTTTTTACTACCATAAATTGAGTCAAAGTGTGAATTTACGCCTTTTCAGTTTGGTTTTCGGAAAAATTTCGGTTGCTCCCATGCACATATATGGCTGAAGAGCCTTCAGCCATAAATGACATTTTGAGGTTATTAATATTAATACAACTGCTTCAAAAAAAGATGCACTGACCTCAAACTCCAAAGGTATCCTTCGGCTTATCGATAATTTCTATCTTAGTGCCACTGATTCACACTTGATGGCTGTAAAAGAGCAAATAAACTTAAAGACAGTCTTATTAACATTAGTTTTAAATTTCTGCATATCCCCAGGTATCAAGATTATCCCCCTAAATATCCCCCAGATTAGAATAAAAACTCCCTCAAAAATTAAAATGCACTGTCCCTCCATATTTATTTCCAAGGTCAATATTATTCTTAATTATAGATTCCCAAGGAGCTCTCTGATTTTGAGAAAAAAGAAGTTTACTTGGCATAAACGAGCTTATTCATATTTTAGATTTTGCAACTCGACTCCTAAACTCCTTAGCCAATTCATTTTTTGATGTCAATGCATCCAGTAAGAAGTAGTAAACTTAAGGAAATGCTTCAATAGTGCAAACCTCCACCTTACGTCAAAACCAATGACAAACCGATATGTTCTGAGCAAGATAAGAACAACTTTGCCTCAGTTGGATTTTCCATTTGGCCATCGTCGGTTAGTTTGGCCTATAAAATGACACAACTGTAAGTTTCATTCAATAGTTAGCTCTCACGGATGGGGATAACTTTAAAGGAGCGACGGGAAACCGTTCACACTTATGGAAAAGTGTTTGAACGCACCAAACGTCATGAAGGGAAGCACAAATTTCAAATTAATTTCGCATGAATAATTCAGACTAAGAAGCTTTAACCTTGGTAGCATTTTCAGTAGTTTTAGCTAGCTCTAGTTTAATAGAATTTGAGGAATTAGTTAATTCAGGAAAAAAACGAAGATGATATATCCGACCATGACTTTCTTTTCATTATTTCCCATTACGGGGAATTTCCTACCATGTTTTGGGTTTTTTCTTTGTATTCTTATATTCTTTGCGACAAGTGTCAAATAAATATGTAAAATTCTCCACCATAGCTATAAGATTATGGGTCTGCGGATGATTTATTCTCGATATGGTTCTAACTTTTAAATATTTCGCCTTGGACTTTCCATGAAACCCATTATGTTCCAAAGGTAAAAGTTGAAAAAAAAATCCAGCACAAAGATTTGACGGGAAAATGATTAATCCTGAGAGGAATTCCTTTGAGGAATAATGGGAATCCCATCCGTGTGAACTAACTATAAGGGTTTTGAAGGATTTGAATATTCAGTCGTAGAAGACAGAGGAAGAAAAGATTTTAAAGCTCAATTTAAAAATGTATCTAAATGTTAGAAAATACTTGTTTTTAAAATTTATTATTTGAAGATAACGAAAGTTTGAAACTTATATAGCCATAGTAAGTGCTTTCTACTTATGCTTATTGAAATTTTTAACAAAATGAAAGTTGCCAAGGTCTAAAACTGCACTTGGGGTAGGCTTGGTAATGCTAGCCTAGACATTCAGATTAAGCATCTGTGTTTCCCTCAGCTCTGCTGAACCTTGGAAATCTCATATATACTAGTCCTAGGCTATCATATAAAGCTGAAATAGCTTTCAAAGCAAGCCTTTTGTCTTTATAATAGGGGAGTCTAGACCTAGCCTATGTCCTCTGGAGTAAAGATGGTACATTTTTCGGTTAACTTGTTAATGAGAGATTTAAGAAATAAACATACCTTTAGAGTCAGAATTTCCATTCTTAACTCAAATATTGAATTTGCAAGTAAAGTGATTAGCCTATTTTATTTGGAATGATCAAAGCCTAGGAAAAGATGTCAAGTGATATGTTTACTTTATTCATAGGCCACATCAGTAATATAAACAGTAAAATTCTAGTTAATTGACTTCTTGCTTTCTCAGAAAGGGTTTAGGTTAGGAAAATGAAACTTTCAGGGATGAATCTACAGACTAAAGTATGGCCTGGGAAGGTATTTTGAAGCAACTAGCCTAACTCCACTCCTTCTCCCTCTAGAGGGCCCTGACTTTTCATGACCTTTAAAAATATGTGTGTTATAAAGGTGAAACCTTGAAAGATATATCTTCTGCTTTATTGAAGTACAACACAATTGTTTTCATCTTCATAACTTTGCTCAATTCCATTTAATAAGGTTTTAAAGATATGCAAATACATCTCCTAAATTAAAAAAAAAAATACTGATATGGCTCAAAATTCTACACAAATAACAGAAATTACATTTCAGAACTAAAGGCAGAGAAAAAGCAACTAGTAACTGAAAATTAAGGTAAAATGTTGTTTTGTCAAAATTTTAATAGGCATGACCTCTAATGTAGGCAAATTTCAGGGCCCTCTAGAGGGAGAAGGAGCAGAGGTGGGTACTTTAAAATACCTTCCCAGGACATACTATAGCCTATATACCCATCCCTGAAAGTTTCATTTTCCTAACCTAAACCCCTTCCGAGATAGCAAGAAGTCAATTAGCCTAACTAGAATTTTACCATATAAAAAATTAGAAATTTATAATTACATTCATTTGTGTAAGAAATAAACTTTCCTCCCACCTGCCTAATATTTAAATAGGCTATAGCCTGCCCTAAATTGTTCTTAGGCTCTGTACTGAATTCTCCAGCAGACTTTGATTTTCTAGTGCCAAAACTTTCAGAACTAAAAGTGCTACTTCATGAAAAGGATGTAGATGTTTTCTGTGTTTGTGAGGTGTGTCCTAAGAACTTGTTGACCAAATTAGATGATGCACATATTCAAATCCCTGGATACTTACTCCTGAGCAACCTAGATAGTAACCTGTGTCAAAGAGGAGTGTCTATCTACACTATGCTTGGGATTAAGGTAGATAAAATTGATTTTTCTATTTCTCAACCTATTAATGCTTGGGCAGAACATGTATTAATTAGACTTCTGATTGGATTCAAAACTGTGAATATTGGTGTGCTTTACTGCAGCCCATCAGCTCTAAACCAACTAGTATCTCACCAAGCTGTTTCTAACCTTTTACAGATGTTTTGCAATTTCAATTCATCACTTGTGCTTTATGGTGATTTTAATATGCCAGAAGTTGGTTGTTTTGAAGGTATTGGGTACTCTCCCCCCTAATAGCCCTTCCTACACAACCACCCAAACCTTTGCTGACAACTTCCTAACTCAGATAATAATGCAGCCCTCTAGATTTGGACATTTGTAACAACCATTGTTACTAGATCTCCTTATTACAAATGATCATGAGAGGATTACTTCCACTTGTTACCTTCCAGCTATTGGTGCAAGTGACCACATATGCATAATTAATGACGTTAATATTAACCATAGTCATGATGGTAAACATACGAGAACTTTTACCAATTGCACTTTGATCCATGAAGAACTAGCTAACATAAATTGGGATGAGGAATTATCAGATGAGACAGACATTGAATCTAGTTGGAATTGCCTTAAGTCTACTTTGCTAGGTGCATGTAGGAAGCATACAAAGGTTTATTGGTCAGATAAATTAAAGACTCTTCCATACCTTCCCAGGAATATTAAGAAAATTATCAGAAAGAAAAATAGAGCATGGAATAAATATCTAAAATGCAAATGTGTCAACCATCACAGCAAATACACTATGCTCCAAAACAAGCTGAGAAACATGACAAGAAAAGTTATCTCAGACCATGAAGAATCTATCACAAATGACTCAAAGAAAAACCCCAAAAAATTCTGGCATTATGTTACAGCCAACAACCCTTCCTGTCAACACACCAACAGGCTAAAAAAATCAGATGGCTCCAGTACTACCAACCCAAAAGAAATTGCTGATTACATGAATGCCAGCTTTTACACAAACTTCACCTCTAAGCCACCTGGTATTACACTCCCAACCATGCCTCCTGTAATAATTACTCAAGAAGATGTATTTAAAATACTAAGAAATTTAAACTCCAACAAAGCTGCTGGACCTGATAACCTTCACCCCTGGCTTTTGATAGAATCTAATTCTCACATTTCCCTCCCCCTTGTCAGAATATTCAACATGTCCCTGGCCAAAAAGTCAGTACCAAATGACTGGAGAACAGCAAATATTATACCAATTTTTAAGAAAGGTGACAAGGATAGCCCAGGAAATTATCAACCAGTAAGCCTAACCTCAGCCATTTGCAAGATCATGGAAGGTATGATTAACCATGCTCTAATAAACTATTTAGAAGAAAATACTCTTATTAGCAATAGACAACATGGATTTTGTAGGGGCAGGTCAATTGACAGCAACTTTATTCAGTCATATGGTCATTACCTTAAATTGTATTGTCCAGCGAAATAAGGATTAAATCCTGTAGAATTGCTCGTTAGTGATGATGATGGTTAGACATCACAACGGCATCCCACTCATTTTGCCATGGGTTTGATGACCATTCTCCATCAACAGCTCTTTTAAAGGCAGCTGTGCTGGGGGTAGTGACTGCTTTTTTGGTGAGAGAATTCTACAAACTCATTATTCTATAAGTGAAGAAGTTATTGCATAGTCTAGTGGCAGCTCTCTTCTGATACAGTTTCCAACTATGCCCCCTAGTTCTAGCAGACTGGTTCTTATGCGTCATGATAATATCACCCCTTTTATGTCTGTAGACAAGAGTGGGGAGTTTCAGCCTCTTCAGACGGGATGAGTAGTTTAAATATTAACATCCCTCAATTGCTTTTGTAGCCCATCTCTGAACTGTTTCTAACTTCTGCTGGTCACCTTTGTTGAGGGGGCTAGCAACACACATGCCAAACTCCAAATTAGGCCTGACCAATGCCTTATATAATTTAGTCATCACCATAGGTGACCTGCTAGTGATTGTTCTTTTTATAATGCCCAGGGTTTGGAGTGCTTCGGCTACGGCTGTCTGTGTGTGTATAGTGAATTTTAATTCAATATCAACTATGACACCCAAGTCTCTCTCCACTTCAGATGACATAATAGTCTGCCTTGATCCATCCATCCCTAACATATGATAAGGGCATTTCTAATTTTTCTTTCCAAAGTGGATTGTTCAACATTTGTTTACATTGAATTCAAGCCTCCACAAAGTTGCCCAATGGGAAAGTGCCCACAGGTCATTCTGCGTAGAGGCTCTCTTATCGGGTGTATCGACAGTTCCAATGAGTTTGGAGTCATCAGCATAAAGACTTATTTTATTTTTGACTGTGGTTGGTTCATCATTAATATAAATGTTGAATAAAGTTGGTCCCAAGATGGTTCCCTGGGGCACTCCACTTAATACTTCCACCTCTTCTGAAAAGAATACCTGTCCATTTTTTCCAAATATTTTCACCCTTTGCTTTCTCCCGGAAAGAAACTGGAACACCCACTCTACGATTTCATTATGTATTCCAATTGCAAATAACTTGCTCCTTAGTCGACAGTGACATACTTTATCAAAGGCTTTTGCAAAATCCAATAGAATTAAGTCGACAGGGATTGCTTGATCTAGATGCTCAGTAACATAATCATATGTATCAATCAAATTAGTTTCAACCAAGCATCCATGTCTAAAGCCATGCTGACTATCATTGAGCAGCTCATTGGTGGCCAGGTGTTCGACAATGTGAGTATTCACGATTCCTTCTAAGATTTTACCAGCTACAGATGTAAGACTAATGGGTTGATAATTGGAAACGTTATTGCGGCTACCTCCTTTGTGTACAGGTGTAATGTTTGCATCTTGCCAGTCTTGAGGAATCTGCTTAGTATCAAGAGACTTCTGAAGCATGTTTGTAAGGGGAAGGGCAATTTCCGCATGAGCTTCATTCAATACTCTTGGGTGAACTTCATCAGGGCCAATTGATTTGTTAGGATTAAGCAGCTTCAGCCGCCTCTCCACATCAGAGGCAACCACAGTTATCTTTTGCATAGGTTCCCCAATAGAATATTCTGGTGCTTCTGGTAAGGGGGCATTGTCAGGAGGCGTGAACACTGACTTAAATTGTCTACTTGATTCAGCTGCTATATTATTTGGGGTACTAACTATATTGCCATTCACAAGTAGTTTTGTAACTGAATGTCTCCCCGGATTCCAAGCCGAAGGATACTTCCAAAATCTCTTAGGATTAGATTTGAATCCAATGCCAATCCTTCTTCATATTCTGTTGTAAGCTTTCTCGTGAGATACCTAACTTTATTCCGGGTATGTTTAAATTTTTCATAATTTTCATGGGAGGGGCTACTTTTATATTTGCTCCAATACTTCTTCTTTTTCCGTACAGCTTGCTTGACATCACGGGTGATCAATGGTAGGGTTTTGGGTCTTCTTTTCCAGGAAATTACTGTATGTTTTTCTGTTGCTTTAATTAAAACCCTTTTCATTTCAAGCCAAGCCTCCTCCATATTCTTATCATCAATGAATGACCAATCCTGGTTTGCTAACTCATGTCTGACCTGGTTGTAATTTGTGTATATATGCTTAATCCAATTATCCTTCTGTGGGTACAACCTAAGCCTACAAATAATTGCAACATGGTCACTCGCTCCAAATGGTGGTTCCAAGTCAACACTAATGAGCATCTCATGGTCATTAATAAACAAAAGGTCTATTAGGGTTGGGTTCTGCCCACTTCTATACCTGGTCGGAAAATCAATTGCTTGGTATAGAGAATGTTCATGAAGGCAGTCCAAAAGTGGGCAATTTGAGTTTTCAACCCCTTCTGCAACAGCAAACCCCTAAATCCAGTGTAATTCTGGTAAATTAAAATCTCCCACAATAAGAACATTCTTATAACAATGCTTCATAACATTATTAATAGAATAAGCAATTGCTAGAAGGGAACTTGTCTGACAGGGGGAACTAGTAAACAACACATATCACCAGTGATGCCACTTCCTTGGGAAGCTTCTTAGGCCTGCACCACAACCATAATGCTTCAAAACCATGCTTATTTGGTATATTACTAAAAGTGAGAACTCGATTTCTTATAGACGATCGACAAATAATACCAACACCACCACCATGTGTTACTGAAATATCATTGGGTGTCACTCTAGGTTTGAAATAGGTATCATATCCTTCAAATGCTACAACATCTTCAGTCGCGGACCATGATTCACAGATACAAGCAATATCAACCAGTTTATTCTTCAAGCAAAGTTCAACCTCTTCTAATTTGTTCATAAGTGACCGGACATTTGATAATAGTATTTTCGGAAATATATAGGGATGAAAGGGGGGCTTTACACTGCAGTCTCGAATCTCCTTGCCAACACATTGAATCGGTTCCAAGTTGGGATACTCGGAAGACATGGTTTGAGGGGTGGGTGAATCTTTGATTTCTTTGAAATTCCAAATTGGTTGGTTGTTAGTACTGGATATATTGTCGGAAGGCTGGCAGATGTTGGTTCTTACCAGTTTCTCCAAGTTTTCACGAGGAGTGGCTGGTATGAGGGGGGAGGGATCTGCATTGGCTGATTTAAGACAGGTGGTTTGAGCTTCAAACTCATAAGTGGGACTGTAAACTGTTGTCTTTGGCAACCATGTTTTAACAGAGGTGGGATTTTTCGCTCCCCGTTTTTTGAACTTCGCAAATCAGTATTGGAACGTAGCTTTTTCCTTCTGTGGGAAGTGAGATGCACATTAGGACAACAGTTCTTGAAACAAAGGCCATGAGCAAATTTTTTACACAGAGATCTGTGAGGCAGAATACATCTCTTGAACATAACATATACCCTTTCCTTACCTGGCTTATAGGGGAATTTCAGGGACCCTTGGCTCCGTCAAAGGATGGCCTACTCAGTGATTGACCTTCTTGTCTCCTTTTAGAGACTATCAGTTTTCTCTGTCTCTATTCTTTTCTTCTCTGAGAACTAATCAATGAGCTTGACTCTCTACCAGATTAAATAAAAAAACAAGTTTTTTTAACTGAAAGTAAGGAGCGACATTAAAACTTAAAACGAACAGAAATTACCCCGTATATGAAAGGGGCTGCTCTCTCTTCAACGCTTGCTCTTTGCACTAAAGTTTGACTCTTTCTCTCAACTCTACTTTTTAAAACAGTAAAAGCTTTAGAGACTATCAGTTTTCTCTGTCTTTATTCTTTTCTTCTCTCAGAACTAATCAATGAGCTTGACTCTCTACCAGATTAAATAAAACAACAAGTTTTTTTAATTGAAAATAAGGAGCGACATTAAAACTTAAAACGAACAGAAATTACCCCGTATATGAAAGGGGCTGCTCCCTCTTCAACGCTTGCTCTTTGCACTAAAGTTTGACTCTTTCTCTCAACTCTACTTTTTAAAACAGTAAAAACTTTAACGTAAAGAGCAGGGCTTTGAAGAAGGAGCAGCCCCTTTCATATATGGGGTAATTTCTGTTCGTTTTAAGTTTTAATGTCGCTCCTAACTTTCAGTTAAAAAAACTTGTTTTTTTTTATTTAATCTCTGAACGTTTTTTAGTTAATCCATGTTTTGATTTCGGCTCTCCGCAGATAATAATTAACGCGAAATTTGCATATTTATTTATTTGGCTAAATGGCTTTCCCATAGTTTTGATCGAATGATTTTGCGAAAAAAGGAGGGGAAGGAGGCCCAGTTGCTCTCCAATTTTTTGGGTACTTAAAAAGGCAACTATAACTTTTAGTTTTTACGAACGTTTTCATTAGTAAAAGATATACGTAACTTACGAATTAGCTTACGTAACAAACTTCTATGTTCGTATGTTTTTATTTCGTATATAAGAAGGTTCGTCCACTCGTCAATACCTCGTCAATAACTCTTTGCATTAAAGCTTAAATTTTGTCCCCTGAATCACAAAGGCCGTAGAATAAATAGTTGAAATTATGAAAAATCCTTTTGCGTAAAGAGTTAGGTATTAGGAAGAGGTGAACCCCTTCTATGTGTAATATTTTCTGTTTGTTCTAAGTTTTAATACTACTCCATACTTCCAGTTGAAAAAAACTTTTTCATATTTATTTTCTCATTATTTTTCTTAATAATGCTAGAAAATTTATGGAAATCTTCTCCCCCCATGACAAATTCCTCCATGAAAAATTTCCCCCACATAGCCCCCTCTTCTCAAACCCCCCTCCCAACCAAAAAATCCCCTTGAAAACGTCTCTACATTTCCCAACAACCATTAATATATGCAAACACTGGTCAAAATTTGCAACTTGCAGCCCCTCCCACGGGGACTATGGGGGAGTAAGTCGTCCCCAAAGACATAGTTATAAGGTTTTTCGACTATGTTGAATAAAATGGCTATCTCAGAATTTTGATTTGACTAATTTGGGAAAAAAATGAGCATGGGAGAGAGCCTAGGTGTCCTCCGATTTTTTTTGGTCACTTAAAAAGGGCACTAGAACTTTTCATTTCTGTTCGAATGAGCCCTCTCGCAAAATTCTAGAACCACTGCGTCGATACGATCACCCCTGGGAAAAAGAAAAAAAAAACAAAAAAACAAATAAACACGCATCCGTGATTTGTCTTCTGGTTAAAAATTCAAAATTCCACATTTTTGCAGATAGGATCTTGGAACTTGTACAGTAGGGTTCTCTACCACGCTGAATCTGATGGTATGATTTTCATTAAGATTCTATGACTTTTAGGGGGTGTTTAACCCTATTTTCTAAAATAGGCCAGATTTTCTCAGGCTCGTAACTTTTGATGGGTAAGACTAAACTTGATGAAACTTATATATTTAAAATCAGCATTAAAATGCAATTCTTTTGATGTAATTATTGGTATCAAAATTCCGTTTTTTAGAGTTTTGGTTACTATTGAGCCGGGTCGCTCCTTACTACAGTTCGTTACCACGAACTGTTTGATATTTGTAAATATTTATTAAGTAATAATATGAATAATATTTATTAAGTAATTAAGTAATAATAATATCTGATATAGCTTGAACCAGAACACTGCTTGCCTGCATTGCTTGCAAGTACGTTCAAATGTAATATTTATCATGCCCATACATTCCTGTGTGGAAAGGTATTTAAGATAGTTTATAAGGAAAGGGACGTCTAGGACTTTCCAGTCTTAAGTTTTTTTTAGCATAATCATAGGTCAATAGAAGAGATTGCCTAAAGATGACCAGTTGTAGATGACCAGGTTGTACTCTTTCTTACATCCGGGTCAGAATCTTGATCTTAACTTGAGGACCCATTCACATTGCTCCTTTAAAGTAATGATCTATTCTTTGTTTATTTATTTATTTCATCACTTCTTTACATGTCTTTTATCTCTAATCGATTAGTGTCATTTTTCTTTTCTAGGTTAAGAGGTAGCTGACCAGTAAATTTCGCAGTAAAAAACCGTGTAAGCCTGTACACTGTTGCCGTCTTTTTGTGTGATAGCATTAATTTTCACAGAAAAAGACGTTGCAACAGACCAGGCTTCTTGTAATTTTTTATGTTAAAATAAAAATCAAGGGCTTTCAACGTTAAATTCGCTTCATTCTCTGTAGAAATCTTGTTCATGCCTTTTTTTTTTCTCCTTCTATTTCACATTTTAAAAGAAACGGAGCCCTTAACATTTTGGAAAGCATTTCTTAGGTTTTTAATAAAATCAAAGATTATTGTTTTTTTGGGAGGGGGGGGGGGCATTATAAATGGATAGAGATGTATTTTTTCCGAAGTGTTCTCGTTGTATTTTCGCCATATTGTTTTCTGCTGAATATATGTACTAGGACTCGTAGTTTTAGTATTTCCATACTAAGCTTTCGTAGTGGTAAAAGCAAGGAAAAATTTCTGTTCGTTTTAAGTGTTAATGCTGCTTTTTACTTTCAGTTGAAAAACTTGTTAACTGACGTTCTTCAAATTATCCCAGAAGATCCCTTTCCCTCGCCTCCCTCGTGTAAGATTTCGTTTGAATTTGTTTTTCATTTGAAAATTTGGTCGGATATCTAGGAGGAAGCATATCCTCTAGCATGTTCTCTTTGCCATATTACAGAGAGTTGTGTTCAAGTTGAAGACTGGCGCAGCCCACTCCTTCAAATCACGAAAGAAGTGTGTCAAGAATGTTCAGAAGCCCCAGAGTTCTTCAATGCTATAACGGACCACTTCATGACAAAGACAACTTCATGGCTAGAGTTTGGAGATTGCGTCATATCAGACGCTGATTTTGCCAATGACCTGGCCATCCTAGTAGACTCCATGGATCAGCTGCTGTAAGAGCTTCGAATCATATGTGAAGAGGCTGCATATGTAGGATTGCAGATAAACCGCGATAAAACAAAAATTATGGCCTTAGATCTATCTTCTCCTCCTGTCATTTTTGCAGTTAGTCTAGACAGAACAACTAGTATTGAAGTTGTCCAAAGGCTCACCAACCTGGGCTGTGCAGTTTCTTCAGATTGCTCGCTTCTTCCTGAGCTGCAAGCAAGGATATCCAAAGTATCTTCTGCCTTGGGCAGGATGAGCCGTCACTTTTGGCGAAAACCAAACGTAAGTTGTTCGACTAAACTGCAGATTTTCAACACCCTCGTCGTCCTTTACGAAGGAGAGAAATGGCATGCATCACCGGCTACCCTATAGGATATCCATGAGTTCCAATCGAAGTGTCGGAGAAGGATCAAAGGTCAATGGTGGTTGGATTTTATGAGTTCCCTGCCGCAGCTTTCAAGCAGTCTTGGTTTTCTGCCCGAGAAACCGAGCAACTCTTACGATGATTTGGACCTAATTCGAATGCCCCCGCACTCTCTCGCAAAGACGTTCTTTGACTTTAGCCCTATGAAGGCTGGTTTGAAGTGACCCAGCTGTCGGACCGAAGGTCTGACAGCCGGTCTGAGCTCCTGGCGATGGCAAATATCATACTAACTGAAGTACAAACGCTCACACTGGATCAAAGTGGATGGAGGAGGCAGACGTCACTCTCTATGAAGAGCAGTGCCGGGAAGGAGACCTAAGTCAAGCAAGTCAAGTCTTGGGGGTAAAATGGGTGTGTGTTGTAAAGCCAGATCATTGAGGGTGAGATGGATGACCTCTATTATCACCAAAGGTTAGGAGGTTAATAGATTTTCAAGCAATGGGCAGTATCTTGGTAGCGAGGCTGCCTCAGCCAGTTAGAAGGAGGAGTGACCTAATAAGCTTTTGAGAGAAAGGAGTATGTTAAATATCGATTATATTTATTCGGCTCTAAGCACAAAAACGGGACCAAACTTGACTCAAAAGTTTACAAGTGAAATTATCAACAAGTAATTAGCACATAAGATAATAATCAAGACATACAATCCTTATTATATCAAAAAAAGTCAAAATCCAGTTTTGACAAAAAAAAGCTTAAAGATCAAGACCAACCACTTATCTAAAAACAGGGTATATATATATATATATATATATATATATATATATATATATATATATATATATATATATATATATATATATATATATATATATATATATATATATATATATATATATATATATATATACTTTATACCATAGCCACACTTCCTGTTTTGTATGAGGGAAGCGGTTATTCTAAAACTCAATTTCTCAATAAAATCGTTATATCCAAACGTTTTCAAGCTATGCAATTTGTTTTATTAAAATCAATTCCCGACTCTTGATTTGATCAGCTTTATTACACGTGGGAGGGAGGATTTGTTTTATTAAAATCAATTTCCGACTCTTGATTTGGTCAGTTTTACTACACGTGGGAGGGACGCTTGAATACATGGCCAGGCCCCACCGATAAGGCCTCGTAGAATAAGGTTATTAATAGTGAAAAATGTTTCCCTTCTGCCCTATCTTGTCTCCAGCGAGCTAATTTTTTGATCATTATAAGCGTGTGTTCAGTGTATTTAATAGTTTTCTTCAGTATTTTTATTAAAAGCTGCTTAAACCGCTATTACCATACTATCTCCTGCAGGCTCCCGTCCAGCCTGTAACAATATCTGAATTTTATCGGGCTTTAAGAAAATTTAAGCGTTCAAATAGCCTTGATGATGACGGCCTTTCCTACCGATTTTTTGCTTATGATTGTCTTGCTCTACTTAACCATTTACAAATATTTTTCCAGTCTTTCTTAGCACAGTCGTTTGTTCCTGATAGTTTAGTTTATGGCCGTGTAACGTCTATTCAAAAGCGAGGTTGATTCCGCGTCATGTGTAAATTATCGTCCCATTAAAGTATCGTGTTTTTTAAGCAAGTTGCTTGAACATTTTTTACTACCATAAATTGAGTCAAAGTGTGAATTTACGCCTTTTCAGTTTGGTTTTCGGAAAAATTTCGGTTGCTCCCATGCACATATATGGCTGAAGAGCCTTCAGCCATAAATGACATTTTGAGGTTATTAATATTAATACAACTGCTTCAAAAAAAGATGCACTGACCTCAAACTCCAAAGGTATCCTTCGGCTTATCGATAATTTCTATCTTAGTGCCACTGATTCACACTTGATGGCTGTAAAAGAGCAAATAAACTTAAAGACAGTCTTATTAACATTAGTTTTAAATTTCTGCATATCCCCAGGTATCAAGATTATCCCCCTAAATATCCCCCAGATTAGAATAAAAACTCCCTCAAAAATTAAAATGCACTGTCCCTCCATATTTATTTCCAAGGTCAATATTATTCTTAATTATAGATTCCCAAGGAGCTCTCTGATTTTGAGAAAAAAGAAGTTTACTTGGCATAAACGAGCTTATTCATATTTTAGATTTTGCAACTCGACTCCTAAACTCCTTAGCCAATTCATTTTTTGATGTCAATGCATCCAGTAAGAAGTAGTAAACTTAAGGAAATGCTTCAATAGTGCAAACCTCCACCTTACGTCAAAACCAATGACAAACCGATATGTTCTGAGCAAGATAAGAACAACTTTGCCTCAGTTGGATTTTCCATTTGGCCATCGTCGGTTAGTTTGGCCTATAAAATGACACAACTATAAGTTTCATTCAATAGTTAGCTCTCACGGATGGGGATAACTTTAAAGGAGCGACGGGAAACCGTTCACACTTATGGAAAAGTGTTTGAACGCACCAGACGTCATGAAGGGAAGCACAAATTTCAAATTAATTTCGCATGAATGATTCAGACTAAGAAGCTTTAACCTTGGTAGCATTTTCAGTAGTTTTAGCTAGCTCTAGTTTAATAGAATTTGAGGAATTAGTTAATCCAGGAAAAAAACGAAGATGATATATCCGACCATGACTTTCTTTTCATTATTTCCCATTACGGGAAATTTCCTACCATGTTTCGGGTTTTTTCTTTGTATTCTTATATTCTTTGCGACAAGTGTCAAATAAATATGTAAAATTCTCCACCATAGCTATAAGATTATGGGTCTGCGGATGATTTATTCTCGATATGGTTCAACTTTTAAATATTTCGCCTTGGACTTTCCATGAAACCCATTATGTTCCAAAGGTAAAAGTTGAAAAAAAAATCCAGCACAAAGATTTGACGGGAAAATGATTAATCCTGAGAGGAATTCCTTTGAGGAATAATGGGAATCCCATCCGTGTGAACTAACTATAAGGGTTTTGAAGGATTTGAATATTCAGTCGTAGAAGACAGAGGAAGAAAAGATTTTAAAGCTCAATTTAAAAATGTATCTAAATGTTAGAAAATACTTGTTTTTAAAATTTATTATTTGAAGATAACGAAAGTTTGAAACTTATATAGCCATAGTAAGTGCTTTCTACTTATGCTTATTGAAATTTTTAACAAAATGAAAGTTGCCAAGGTCTAAAACTGCACTTGGGGTAGGCTTGGTAATGCTAGCCTAGACATTCAGATTAAGCATCTGTGTTTCCCTCAGCTCTGCTGAACCTTGGAAATCTCATATATACTAGTCCTAGGCTATCATATAAAGCTGAAATAGCTTTCAAAGCAAGCCTTTTGTCTTTATAATAGGGGAGTCTAGACCTAGCCTATGTCCTCTGGAGTAAAGATGGTACATTTTTCGGTTAACTTGTTAATGAGATATTTAAGAAATAAACATACCTTTAGAGTCAGAATTTCCATTCTTAACTCAAATATTGAATTTGCAAGTAAAGTGATTAGCCTATTTTATTTGGAATGATCAAAGCCTAGGAAAAGATGTCAAGTGATATGTTTACTTTATTCATAGGCCACATCAGTAATATAAACAGTAAAATTCTAGTTAATTGACTTCTTGCTTTCTCAGAAAGGGTTTAGGTTAGGAAAATGAAACTTTCAGGGATGAATCTACAGACTAAAGTATGGCCTGGGAAGGTATTTTGAAGCAACTAGCCTAACTCCACTCCTTCTCCCTCTAGAGGGCCCTGACTTTTCATGACCTTTAAAAATATGTGTGTTATAAAGGTGAAACCTTGAAAGATATATCTTCTACTTTATTGAAGTACAACACAATTGTTTTCATCTTCATAACTTTGCTCAATTCCATTTAATAAGGTTTTAAAGATATGCAAATACATCTCCTAAATTAAAAAAAAAATACTGATATGGCTCAAAATTCTACACAAATAACAGAAATTACATTTCAGAACTAAAGGCAGAGAAAAAGCAACTAGTAACTGAAAATTAAGGTAAAATGTTGTTTTGTCAAAATTTTAATAGGCATGACCTCTAATGTAGGCAAATTTCAGGGCCCTCTAGAGGGAGAAGGAGCAGAGGTGGGTACTTTAAAATACCTTCCCAGGACATACTATAGCCTATATACCCATCCCTGAAAGTTTCATTTTCCTAACCTAAACCCCTTCCGAGATAGCAAGAAGTCAATTAGCCTAACTAGAATTTTACCATATAAAAAATTAGAAATTTATAATTACATTCATTTGTGTAAGAAATAAACTTTCCTCCCACCTGCCTAATATTTAAATAGGCTATAGCCTGCCCTAAATTGTTCTTAGGCTCTGTACTGAATTCTCCTGCAGACTTTGATTTTCTAGTGCCAAAACTTTCAGAACTAAAAGTGCTACTTTATGAAAAGGATGTAGATGTTTTCTGTGTTTGTGAGGTGTGTCCTAAGAACTTGTTGACCAAATTAGATGATGCACATATTCAAATCCCTGGATACTTACTCCTGAGCAACCTAGATAGTAACCTGTGTCAAAGAGGAGTGTCTATCTACACTATGCTTGGGATTAAGGTAGATAAAATTGATTTTTCTATTTCTCAACCTATTAATGCTTGGGCAGAACATGTATTAATTAGACTTCTGATTGGATTCAAAACTGTGAATATTGGTGTGCTTTACTGCAGCCCATCAGCTCTAAACCAACTAGTATCTCACCAAGCTGTTTCTAACCTTTTACAGATGTTTTGCAATTTCAATTCATCACTTGTGCTTTATGGTGATTTTGATATGCCAGAAGTTGGTTGGTTTGAAGGTATTGGGTACTCTCCCCCCTAATAACCCTTCCTACACAACCACCCAAACCTTTGCTGACAACTTCCTAACTCAGATAATAATGCAGCCCTCTAGATTTGGACATTTGTAACAACCATTGTTACTAGATCTCCTTATTACAAATGATCATGAGAGGATTACTTCCACTTGTTACCTTCCAGCTATTGGTGCAAGTGACCACATATGCATAATTAATGACGTTAATATTAACCATAGTCATGATGGTAAACATACGAGAACTTTTACCAATTGCACTTTGATCCATGAAGAACTAGCTAACATAAATTGGGATGAGGAATTATCAGATGAGACAGACATTGAATCTAGTTGGAATTGCCTTAAGTCTACTTTGCTAGGTGCATGTAGGAAGCATACAAAGGTTTATTGGTCAGATAAACCAAAGACTCTTCCATACCTTCCCAGGAATATTAAGAAAATTATCAGAAAGAAAAATAGAGCATGGAATAAATATCTAAAATGCAAATGTGTCAACCATCACAGCAAATACACTATGCTCCAAAACAAGCTGAGAAACATGACAAGAAAAGTTATCTCAGACCATGAAGAATCTATCACAAATGACTCAAAGAAAAACCCCCAAAAATTCTGGCATTATGTTACAGCCAACAACCCTTCCTGTCAACACACCAACAGGCTAAAAAAATCAGATGGCTCCAGTACTACCAACCCAAAAGAAATTGCTGATTGCATGAATGCCAGCTTTTACACAAACTTCACCTCTAAGCCACCTGGTATTACACTCCCAACCATGCCTCCTGTAATAATTACTCAAGAAGATGTATTTAAAATACTAAGAAATTTAAACTCCAACAAAGCTGCTGGACCTGATAACCTTCACCCCTGGCTTTTGATAGAATCTAATTCTCACATTTCCCTCCCCCTTGTCAGAATATTCAACATGTCCCTGGCCAAAAAGTCAGTACCAAATGACTGGAGAACAGCAAATATTATACCAATTTTTAAGAAAGGTGACAAGGATAGCCCAGGAAATTATCAACCAGTAAGCCTAACCTCAGCCATTTGCAAGATCATGGAAGGTATGATTAACCATGCTCTAATAAACTATTTAGAAGAAAATACTCTTATTAGCAATAGACAACATGGATTTTGTAGGGGCAGGTCAATTGACAGCAACTTTATTCAGTCATATGGTCATTACCTTAAATTGTATTGTCCAGCAAAATAAGGATTAAATCCTGTAGAATTGCTGGTTAGTGATGATGATGGTTAGACATCACAACGGCATCCCACTCAGTTTGCCATGGCTTTGATGACCATTCTCCATCAACAGCTCTTTTAAAGGCAGCTGTGCTGGGGGTAGTGACTGCTTTTTTGGTGAGAGAATTCTACAAACTCACTATTCTATAAGTGAAGAAGTTATTGCATAGTCTAGTGGCAGCTCTCTTCTGATACAGTTTCCAACTATGCCCCCTAGTTCTAGCAGACTGGTTCTTATGCGTCATGATAATATCACCCCTTTTATGTCTGTAGACAAGAGTGGGGAGTTTCAGCCTCTTCAGACGGGATGAGTAGTTTAAATATTAACATCCCTCAATTGCTTTTGTAGCCCATCTCTGAACTGTTTCTAACTTCTGCTGGTCACCTTTGTTGAGGGGGCTAGCAACACACATGCCAAACTCCAAATTAGGCCTGACCAATGCCTTATATAATTTAGTCATCACCATAGGTGACCTGCTAGTGATTGTTCTTTTTATAATGCCCAGGGTTTGGAGTGCTTCGGCTACGGCTGTCTGTGTGTGTATAGTGAATTTTAATTCAATATCAACTATGACACCCAAGTCTCTCTCCACTTCAGATGACATAATAGTCTGCCTTGATCCATCCATCCCTAACATATGATAAGGGCATTTCTAATTTTTCTTTCCAAAGTGGATTGTTCAACATTTGTTTACATTGAATTCAAGCCTCCACAAAGTTGCCCAATGGGAAAGTGCCCACAGGTCATTCTGCGTAGAGGCTCTCTTATCGGGTGTATCGACAGTTCCAATGAGTTTGGAGTCATCAGCATAAAGACTTATTTTATTTTTGACTGTGGTTGGTTCATCATTAATATAAATGTTGAATAAAGTTGGTCCCAAGATGGTTCCCTGGGGCACTCCACTTAATACTTCCACCTCTTCTGAAAAGAATACCTGTCCATTTTTTCCAAATATTTTCACCCTTTGCTTTCTCCCGGAAAGAAACTGGAACACCCACTCTACGATTTCATTATGTATTCCAATTGCAAATAACTTGCTCCTTAGTCGACAGTGACATACTTTATCAAAGGCTTTTGCAAAATCCAATAGAATTAAGTTGACAGGGATTGCTTGATCTAGATGCTCAGTAACATAATCATATGTATCAATCAAATTAGTTTCAACCAAGCATCCATGTCTAAAGCCATGCTGACTATCATTGAGCAGCTCATTGGTGGCCAGGTGTTCGACAATGTGAGTATTCACGATTCCTTCTAAGATTTTACCAGCTACAGATGTAAGACTAATGGGTTGATAATTGGAAACGTTATTGCGGCTACCTCCTTTGTGTACAGGTGTAATGTTTGCATCTTGCCAGTCTTGAGGAATCTGCTTAGTATCAAGAGACTTCTGAAGCATGTTTGTAAGGGGAAGGGCAATTTCCGCATGAGCTTCATTCAATACTCTTGGGTGAACTTCATCAGGGCCAATTGATTTGTTAGGATTAAGCAGCTTCAGCCGCCTCTCCACATCAGAGGCAACCACAGTTATCTTTTGCATAGGTTCCCCAATAGAATATTCTGGTGCTTCTGGTAAGGGGGCATTGTCAGGAGGCGTGAACACTGACTTAAATTGTCTACTTGATTCAGCTGCTATATTATTTGGGGTACTAACTATATTGCCATTCACAAGTAGTTTTGTAACTGAATGTCTCCCCGGATTCCAAGCCGAAGGATACTTCCAAAATCTCTTAGGATTAGATTTGAATCCAATGCCAATCCTTCTTCATATTCTGTTGTAAGCTTTCTCGTGAGATACCTAACTTTATTCCGGGTATGTTTAAATTTTTCATAATTTTCATGGGAGGGGCTACTTTTATATTTGCTCCAATACTTCTTCTTTTTCCGTACAGCTTGCTTGACATCACGGGTGATCAATGGTAGGGTTTTGGGTCTTCTTTTCCAGGAAATTACTGTATGTTTTTCTGTTGCTTTAATTAAAACCCTTTTCATTTCAAGCCAAGCCTCCTCCATATTCTTATCATCAATGAATGACCAATCCTGGTTTGCTAACTCATGTCTGACCTGGTTGTAATTTGTGTATATATGCTTAATCCAATTATCCTTCTGTGGGTACAACCTAAGCCTACAAATAATTGCAACATGGTCACTCGCTCCAAATGGTGGTTCCAAGTCAACACTAATGAGGATCTCATGGTCATTAATAAACAAAAGGTCTATTAGGGTTGGGTTCTGCCCACTTCTATACCTGGTCGGAAAATCAATTGCTTGGTATAGAGAATGTTCATGAAGGCAGTCCAAAAGTGGGCAATTTGAGTTTTCAACCCCTTCTGCAACAGCAAACCCCTAAATCCAGTGTAATTCTGGTAAATTAAAATCTCCCACAATAAGAACATTCTTATAACAATGCTTCATAACATTATTAATAGAATAAGCAATTGCTAGAAGGGAACTTGTCTGACAGGGGGAACTAGTAAACAACACATATCACCAGTGATGCCACTTCCTTGGGAAGCTTCTTAGGCCTGCACCACAACCATAATGCTTCAAAACCATGCTTATTTGGTATATTACTAAAAGTGAGAACTCGATTTCTTATAGACGATCGACAAATAATACCAACACCACCACCATGTGTTACTGAAATATCATTGGGTGTCACTCTAGGTTTGAAATAGGTATCATATCCTTCAAATGCTACAACATCTTCAGTCGCGGACCATGATTCACAGATACAAGCAATATCAACCAGTTTATTCTTCAAGCAAAGTTCAACCTCTTCTAATTTGTTCATAAGTGACCGGACATTTGATAATAGTATTTTCGGAAATATATAGGGATGAAAGGGGGGCTTTACACTGCAGTCTCGAATCTCCTTGCCAACACATTGAATCGGTTCCAAGTTGGGATACTCGGATGACATGGTTTGAGGGGTGGGTGAATCTTTGATTTCTTTGAAATTCCAAATTGGTTGGTTGTTAGTACTGGATATATTGTCGGAAGGCTGGCAGATGTTGGTTCTTACCAGTTTCTCCAAGTTTTCACGAGGAGTGGCTGGTATGAGGGGGGAGGGATCTGCATTGGCTGATTTAAGACAGGTGGTTTGAGCTTCAAACTCATAAGTGGGACTGTAAACTGTTGTCTTTGGCAACCATGTTTTAACAGAGGTGGGATTTTTCGCTCCCCGTTTTTTGAACTTCGCAAATCAGTATTGGAACGTAGCTTTTTCCTTCTGTGGGAAGTGAGATGCACATTAGGACAACAGTTCTTGAAACAAAGGCCATGAGCAAATTTTTTACACAGAGATCTGTGAGGCAGAATACATCTCTTGAACATAACATATACCCTTTCCTTACCTGGCTTATAGGGGAATTTCAGGGACCCTTGGCTCCGTCAAAGGATGGCCTACTCAGTGATTGACCTTCTTGTCTCCTTTTAGAGACTATCAGTTTTCTCTGTCTCTATTCTTTTCTTCTCTGAGAACTAATCAATGAGCTTGACTCTCTACCAGATTAAATAAAAAAACAAGTTTTTTTAACTGAAAGTAAGGAGCGACATTAAAACTTAAAACGAACAGAAATTACCCCGTATATGAAAGGGGCTGCTCTCTCTTCAACGCTTGCTCTTTGCACTAAAGTTTGACTCTTTCTCTCAACTCTACTTTTTAAAACAGTAAAAGCTTTAGAGACTATCAGTTTTCTCTGTCTTTATTCTTTTCTTCTCTCAGAACTAATCAATGAGCTTGACTCTCTACCAGATTAAATAAAACAACAAGTTTTTTTAATTGAAAATAAGGAGCGACATTAAAACTTAAAACGAACAGAAATTACCCCGTATATGAAAGGGGCTGCTCCCTCTTCAACGCTTGCTCTTTGCACTAAAGTTTGACTCTTTCTCTCAACTCTACTTTTTAAAACAGTAAAAACTTTAACGTAAAGAGCAGGGCTTTGAAGAAGGAGCAGCCCCTTTCATATATGGGGTAATTTCTGTTCGTTTTAAGTTTTAATGTCGCTCCTAACTTTCAGTTAAAAAAACTTGTTTTTTTTTATTTAATCTCTGAACGTTTTTTAGTTAATCCATGTTTTTATTTCGGCTCTCCGCAGATAATAATTAACGCGAAATTTGCATATTTATTTATTTGGCTAAATGGCTTTCCCATAGTTTTGATCGAATGATTTTGCGAAAAAAGGAGGGGAAGGAGGCCCAGTTGCTCTCCAATTTTTTGGGTACTTAAAAAGGCAACTATAACTTTTAGTTTTTACGAACGTTTTCATTAGTAAAAGATATACGTAACTTACGAATTAGCTTACGTAACAAACTTCTATGTTCGTATGTTTTTATTTCGTATATAAGAAGGTTCGTCCACTCGTCAATACCTCGTCAATAACTCTTTGCATTAAAGCTTAAATTTTGTCCCCTGAATCACAAAGGCCGTAGAATAAATAGTTGAAATTATGAAAAATCCTTTTGCGTAAAGAGTTAGGTATTAGGAAGAGGTGAACCCCTTCTATGTGTAATATTTTCTGTTTGTTCTAAGTTTTAATACTACTCCATACTTCCAGTTGAAAAAAACTTTTTCATATTTATTTTCTCATTATTTTTCTTAATAATGCTAGAAAATTTATGGAAATCTTCTCCCCCCATGACAAATTCCTCCATGAAAAATTTCCCCCACATAGCCCCCTCTTCTCAAACCCCCCTCCCAACCAAAAAATCCCCTTGAAAACGTCTCTACATTTCCCAACAACCATTAATATATGCAAACACTGGTCAAAATTTGCAACTTGCAGCCCCTCCCACGGGAACTATGGGGAAGTAAGTCGTCCCCAAAGACATAGTTATAAGGTTTTTCGACTATGTTGAATAAAATGGCTATCTCAGAATTTTGATTTGACTAATTTGGGAAAAAAATGAGCATGGGAGAGAGCCTAGGTGCCCTCCGATTTTTTTGGTCACTTAAAAAGGGCACTAGAACTTTTCATTTCTGTGCGAATGAGCCCTCTCGCAAAATTCTAGAACCACTGCGTCGATACGATCACCCCTGGGAAAAAGAAAAAAAAAACAAAAAAACAAATAAACACGCATCCGTGATTTGTCTTCTGGTTAAAAATTCAAAATTCCACATTTTTGCAGATAGGATCTTGGAACTTGTACAATAGGGTTCTCTAATACGCTGAATCTGATGGTATGATTTTCATTAAGATTCTATGACTTTTAGGGGGTGTTTAACCCTATTTTCTAAAATAGGCCAGATTTTCTCAGGCTCGTAACTTTTGATGGGTAAGACTAAACTTGATGAAACTTATATATTTAAAATCAGCATTAAAATGCAATTCTTTTGATGTAATTATTGGTATCAAAATTCCGTTTTTTAGAGTTTTGGTTACTATTGAGCCGGGTCGCTCCTTACTACAGTTCGTTACCACGAACTGTTTGATATTTGTAAATATTTATTAAGTAATAATATGAATAATATTTATTAAGTAATTAAGTAATAATAATATCTGATATAGCTTGAACCAGAACACTGCTTGCCTGCATTGCTTGCAAGTACGTTCAAATGTAATATTTATCATGCCCATACATTCCTGTGTGGAAAGGTATTTAAGATAGTTTATAAGGAAAGGGACGTCTAGGACTTTCCAGTCTTAAGTTTTTTTTAGCATAATCATAGGTCAATAGAAGAGATTGCCTAAAGATGACCAGTTGTAGATGACCAGGTTGTACTCTTTCTTACATCCGGGTCAGAATCTTGATCTTAACTTGAGGACCCATTCACATTGCTCCTTTAAAGTAATGATCTATTCTTTGTTTATTTATTTATTTCATCACTTCTTTACATGTCTTTTATCTCTAATCGATTAGTGTCATTTTTCTTTTCTAGGTTAAGAGGTAGCTGACCAGTAAATTTCGCAGTAAAAAACCGTGTAAGCCTGTACACTGTTGCCGTCTTTTTGTGTGATAGCATTAATTTTCACAGAAAAAGACGTTGCAACAGACCAGGCTTCTTGTAATTTTTTATGTTAAAATAAAAATCAAGGGCTTTCAACGTTAAATTCGCTTCATTCTCTGTAGAAATCTTGTTCATGCCTTTTTTTTTTCTCCTTCTATTTCACATTTTAAAAGAAACGGAGCCCTTAACATTTTGGAAAGCATTTCTTAGGTTTTTAATAAAATCAAAGATTATTGTTTTTTTGGGAGGGGGGGGGGGCATTATAAATGGATAGAGATGTATTTTTTCCGAAGTGTTCTCGTTGTATTTTCGCCATATTGTTTTCTGCTGAATATATGTACTAGGACTCGTAGTTTTAGTATTTCCATACTAAGCTTTCGTAGTGGTAAAAGCAAGGAAAAATTTCTGTTCGTTTTAAGTGTTAATGCTGCTTTTTACTTTCAGTTGAAAAACTTGTTAACTGACGTTCTTCAAATTATCCCAGAAGATCCCTTTCCCTCGCCTCCCTCGTGTAAGATTTCGTTTGAATTTGTTTTTCATTTGAAAATTTGGTCGGATGTCTAGGAGGAAGCATATCCTCTAGCATGTTCTCTTTGCCATATTACAGAGAGTTGTGTTCAAGTTGAAGACTGGCGCAGCCCACTCCTTCAAATCACGAAAGAAGTGTGTCAAGAATGTTCAGAAGCCCCAGAGTTCTTCAATGCTATAACGGACCACTTCATGACAAAGACAACTTCATGGCTAGAGTTTGGAGATTGCGTCATATCAGACGCTGATTTTGCCAATGACCTGGCCATCCTAGTAGACTCCATGGATCAGCTGCTGTAAGAGCTTCGAATCATATGTGAAGAGGCTGCATATGTAGGATTGCAGATAAACCGTGATAAAACAAAAATTATGGCCTTAGATCTATCTTCTCCTCCTGTCATTTTTGCAGTTAGTCTAGACAGAACAACTAGTATTGAAGTTGTCCAAAGGCTCACCAACCTGGGCTGTGCAGTTTCTTCAGATTGCTCGCTTCTTCCTGAGCTGCAAGCAAGGATATCCAAAGTATCTTCTGCCTTGGGCAGGATGAGCCGTCACTTTTGGCGAAAACCAAACGTAAGTTGTTCGACTAAACTGCAGATTTTCAACACCCTCGTCGTCCTTTACGAAGGAGAGAAATGGCATGCATCACCGGCTACCCTATAGGATATCCATGAGTTCCAATCGAAGTGTCGGAGAAGGATCGAAGGTCAATGGTGGTTGGATTTTATGAGTTCCCTGCCGCAGCTTTCAAGCAGTCTTGGTTTTCTGCCCGAGAAGCCGAGCAACTCTTACGATGATTTGGACCTAATTCGAATGCCCCCGCACTCTCTCGCAAAGACGTTCTTTGACTTTAGCCCTATGAAGGCTGGTTTGAAGTGACCCAGCTGTCGGACCGAAGGTCTGACAGCCGGTCTGAGCTCCTGGCGATGGCAAATATCATACTAACTGAAGTACAAACGCTCACACTGGATCAAAGTGGATGGAGGAGGCAGACGTCACTCTCTATGAAGAGCAGTGCCGGGAAGGAGACCTAAGTCAAGCAAGTCAAGTCTTGGGGGTAAAATGGGTGTGTGTTGTAAAGCCAGATCATTGAGGGTGAGATGGATGACCTCTATTATCACCAAAGGTTAGGAGGTTAATAGATTTTCAAGCAATGGGCAGTATCTTGGTAGCGAGGCTGCCTCAGCCAGTTAGAAGGAGGAGTGACCTAATAAGCTTTTGAGAGAAAGGAGTATGTTAAATATCGATTATATTTATTCGGCTCTAAGCACAAAAACGGGACCAAACTTGACTCAAAAGTTTACAAGTGAAATTATCAACAAGTAATTAGCACATAAGATAATAATCAAGACATACAATCCTTATTATATCAAAAAAAGTCAAAATCCAGTTTTGACAAAAAAAAGCTTAAAGATCAAGACCAACCACTTATCTAAAAACAGGGTTTATATATATATATATATATATATATATATATATATATATATATATATATATATATATATATATATATATATATATATATATATATATATATATATATATATATATATATATATATATATACTTTATACCATAGCCACACTTCCTGTTTTGTATGAGGGAAGCGGTTATTCTAAAACTCAATTTCTCAATAAAATCGTTATATCCAAACGTTTTCAAGCTATGCAATTTGTTTTATTAAAATCAATTCCCGACTCTTGATTTGATCAGCTTTAATAAACGTGGGAGGGAGGATTTGTTTTATTAAAATCAATTTCCGACTCTTGATTTGGTCAGTTTTACTACACGTGGGAGGGACGCTTGAATACATGGCCAGGCCCCACCGATAAGGCCTCGTAGAATAAGGTTATTAATAGTGAAAAACGTTTCCCTTCTGCCCTATCTTGTCTCCAGCGAGCTAATTTTTTGATCATTATAAGCGTGTGTTCAGTGTATTTAATAGTTTTCTTCAGTATTTTTATTAAAAGCTGCTTAAACCGCTATTACCATACTATCTCCTGCAGGCTCCCGTCCAGCCTGTAACAATATCTGAATTTTACCGGGCTTTAAGAAAATTTAAGCGTTCAAATAGCCTTGATGATGACGGCCTTTCCTACCGATTTTTTGCTTATGATTGTCTTGCTCTACTTAACCATTTACAAATATTTTTCCAGTCTTTCTTAGCACAGTCGTTTGTTCCTGATAGTTTAGTTTATGGCCGTGTAACGTCTATTCAAAAGCGAGGTTGATTCCGCGTCATGTGTAAATTATCGTCCCATTAAAGTATCGTGTTTTTTAAGCAAGTTGCTTGAACATTTTTTACTACCATAAATTGAGTCAAAGTGTGAATTTACGCCTTTTCAGTTTGGTTTTCGGAAAAATTTCGGTTGCTCCCATGCACATATATGGCTGAAGAGCCTTCAGCCATAAATGACATTTTGAGGTTATTAATATTAATACAACTGCTTCAAAAAAAGATGCACTGACATCAAACTCCAAAGGTATCCTTCGGCTTATCGATAATTTCTATCTTAGTGCCACTGATTCACACTTGATGGCTGTAAAAGAGCAAATAATCTTAAAGACAGTCTTATTAACATTAGTTTTAAATTTCTGCATATCCCCAGGTATCAAGATTATCCCCCTAAATATCCCCCAGATTAGAATAAAAACTCCCTCAAAAATTAAAATGCACTGTCCCTCCATATTTATTTCCAAGGTCAATATTATTCTTAGTTATAGATTCCCAAGGAGCTCTCTGATTTTGAGAAAAAAGAAGTTTACTTGGCATAAACGAGCTTATTCATATTTTAGATTTTGCAACTCGACTCCTAAACTCCTTAGCCAATTCATTTTTTGATGTCAATGCATCCAGTAAGAAGTAGTAAACTTAAGGAAATGCTTCAATAGTGCAAACCTCCACCTTACGTCAAAACCAATGACAAACCGATATGTTCTGAGCAAGATAAGAACAACTTTGCCTCAGTTGGATTGTCCATTTGGACATCGTCGGCTAGTTTGGCCTATAAAATGACACAACTGTAAGTTTCATTCAATAGTTAGCTCTCACGGATGGGGATAACTTTAAAGGAGCGACGGGAAACCGTTCACACTTATGGAAAAGTGTTTGAACGCACCAGACGTCATGAAGGGAAGCACAAATTTCAAATTAATTTCGCATGAATGATTCAGACTAAGAAGCTTTAACCTTGGTAGCATTTTCAGTAGTTTTAGCTAGCTCTAGTTTAATAGAATTTGAGGAATTAGTTAATCCAGGAAAAAAACGAAGATGATATATCCGACCATGACTTTCTTTTCATTATTTCCCATTACGGGAAATTTCCTACCATGTTTCGGGTTTTTTCTTTGTATTCTTATATTCTTTGCGACAAGTGTCAAATAAATATGTAAAATTCTCCACCATAGCTATAAGATTATGGGTCTGCGGATGATTTATTCTCGATATGGTTCAACTTTTAAATATTTCGCCTTGGACTTTCCATGAAACCCATTATGTTCCAAAGGTAAAAGTTGAAAAAAAAATCCAGCACAAAGATTTGACGGGAAAATGATTAATCCTGAGAGGAATTCCTTTGAGGAATAATGGGAATCCCATCCGTGTGAACTAACTATAAGGGTTTTGAAGGATTTGAATATTCAGTCGTAGAAGACAGAGGAAGAAAAGATTTTAAAGCTCAATTTAAAAATGTATCTAAATGTTAGAAAATACTTGTTTTTAAAATTTATTATTTGAAGATAACGAAAGTTTGAAACTTATATAGCCATAGTAAGTGCTTTCTACTTATGCTTATTGAAATTTTTAACAAAATGAAAGTTGCCAAGGTCTAAAACTGCACTTGGGGTAGGCTTGGTAATGCTAGCCTAGACATTCAGATTAAGCATCTGTGTTTCCCTCAGCTCTGCTGAACCTTGGAAATCTCATATATACTAGTCCTAGGCTATCATATAAAGCTGAAATAGCTTTCAAAGCAAGCCTTTTGTCTTTATAATAGGGGAGTCTAGACCTAGCCTATGTCCTCTGGAGTAAAGATGGTACATTTTTCGGTTAACTTGTTAATGAGATATTTAAGAAATAAACATACCTTTAGAGTCAGAATTTCCATTCTTAACTCAAATATTGAATTTGCAAGTAAAGTGATTAGCCTATTTTATTTGGAATGATCAAAGCCTAGGAAAAGATGTCAAGTGATATGTTTACTTTATTCATAGGCCACATCAGTAATATAAACAGTAAAATTCTAGTTAATTGACTTCTTGCTTTCTCAGAAAGGGTTTAGGTTAGGAAAATGAAACTTTCAGGGATGAATCTACAGACTAAAGTATGGCCTGGGAAGGTAGTTTGAAGCAACTAGCCTAACTCCACTCCTTCTCCCTCTAGAGGGCCCTGACCTTTCATGACCTTTAAAAATATGTGTGTTATAAAGGTGAAACCTTGAAAGATATATCTTCTGCTTTATTGAAGTACAACACAATTGTTTTCATCTTCATAACTTTGCTCAATTCCATTTAATAAGGTTTTAAAGATATGCAAATACATCTCCTAAATTAAAAAAAAAATACTGATATGGCTCAAAATTCTACACAAATAACAGAAATTACATTTCAGAACTAAAGGCAGAGAAAAAGCAACTAGTAACTGAAAATTAAGGTAAAATGTTGTTTTGTCAAAATTTTAATAGGCATGACCTCTAATGTAGGCAAATTTCAGGGCCCTCTAGAGGGAGAAGGAGCAGAGGTGGGTACTTTAAAATACCTTCCCAGGACATACTATAGCCTATATACCCATCCCTGAAAGTTTCATTTTCCTAACCTAAACCCCTTCCGAGATAGCAAGAAGTCAATTAGCCTAACTAGAATTTTACCATATAAAAAATTAGAAATTTATAATTACATTCATTTGTGTAAGAAATAAACTTTCCTCCCACCTGCCTAATATTTAAATAGGCTATAGCCTGCCCTAAATTGTTCTTAGGCTCTGTACTGAATTCTCCAGCAGACTTTGATTTTCTTGTGCCAAAACTTTCAGAACTAAAAGTGCTACTTCATGAAAAGGATGTAGATGTTTTCTGTGTTTGTGAGGTGTGTCCTAAGAACTTGTTGACCAAATTAGATGATGCACATATTCAAATCCCTGGATACTTACTCCTGAGCAACCTAGATAGTAACCTGTGTCAAAGAGGAGTGTCTATCTACACTATGCTTGGGATTAAGGTAGATAAAATTGATTTTTCTATTTCTCAACCTATTAATGCTTGGGCAGAACATGTATTAATTAGACTTCTGATTGGATTCAAAACTGTGAATATTGGTGTGCTTTACTGCAGCCCATCAGCTCTAAACCAACTAGTATCTCACCAAGCTGTTTCTAACCTTTTACAGATGTTTTGCAATTTCAATTCATCACTTGTGCTTTATGGTGATTTTAATATGCCAGAAGTTGGTTGTTTTGAAGGTATTGGGTACTCACCCCCCTAATAACCCTTCCTACACAACCACCCAAACCTTTGCTGACAACTTCCTAACTCAGATAATAATGCAGCCCTCTAGATTTGGACATTTGTAACAACCATTGTTACTAGATCTCCTTATTACAAATGATCATGAGAGGATTACTTCCACTTGTTACCTTCCAGCTATTGGTGCAAGTGACCACATATGCATAATTAATGACGTTAATATTAACCATAGTCATGATGGTAAACATAAGAGAACTTTTACCAATTGCACTTTGATCCATGAAGAACTAGCTAACATAAATTGGGATGAGGAATCATCAGATGAGACAGACATTGAATCTAGTTGGAATTGCCTTAAGTCTACTTTGCTAGGTGCATGTAGGAAGCATACAAAGGTTTATTGGTCAGATAAATTAAAGACTCTTCCATACCTTCCCAGGAATATTAAGAAAATTATCAGAAAGAAAAATAGAGCATGGAATAAATATCTAAAATGCAAATGTGTCAACCATCACAGCAAATACACTATGCTCCAAAACAAGCTGAGAAACATGACAAGAAAAGTTATCTCAGACCATGAAGAATCTATCACAAATGACTCAAAGAAAAACCCCCAAAAATTCTGGCATTATGTTACAGCCAACAACCCTTCCTGTCAACACACCAACAGGCTAAAAAAATCAGATGGCTCCAGTACTACCAACCCAAAAGAAATTGCTGATTGCATGAATGCCAGCTTTTACACAAACTTCACCTCTAAGCCACCTGGTATTACACTCCCAACCATGCCTCCTGTAATAATTACTCAAGAAGATGTATTTAAAATACTAAGAAATTTAAACTCCAACAAAGCTGCTGGACCTGATAACCTTCACCCCTGGCTTTTGATAGAATCTAATTCTCACATTTCCCTCCCCCTTGTCAGAATATTCAACATGTCCCTGGCCAAAAAGTCAGTACCAAATGACTGGAGAACAGCAAATATTATACCAATTTTTAAGAAAGGTGACAAGGATAGCCCAGGAAATTATCAACCAGTAAGCCTAACCTCAGCCATTTGCAAGATCATGGAAGGTATGATTAACCATGCTCTAATAAACTATTTAGAAGAAAATACTCTTATTAGCAATAGACAACATGGATTTTGTAGGGGCAGGTCAATTGACAGCAACTTTATTCAGTCATATGGTCATTACCTTAAATTGTATTGTCCAGCAAAATAAGGATTAAATCCTGTAGAATTGCTCGTTAGTGATGATGATGGTTAGACATCACAACGGCATCCCACTCAGTTTGCCATGGCTTTGATGACCATTCTCCATCAACAGCTCTTTTAAAGGCAGCTGTGCTGGGGGTAGTGACTGCTTTTTTGGTGAGAGAATTCTACAAACTCATTATCCTATAAGTGAAGAAGTTATTGCATAGTCTAGTGGCAGCTCTCTTCTGATACAGTTTCCAACTATGCCCCCTAGTTCTAGCAGACTGGTTCTTATGCGTCATGATAATATCACCCCTTTTATGTCTGTAGACAAGAGTGGGGAGTTTCAGCCTCTTCAGACGGGATGAGTAGTTTAAATATTAACATCCCTCAATTGCTTTTGTAGCCCATCTCTGAACTGTTTCTAACTTCTGCTGGTCACCTTTGTTGAGGGGGCTAGCAACACACATGCCAAACTCCAAATTAGGCCTGACCAATGCCTTATATAATTTAGTCATCACCATAGGTGACCTGCTAGTGATTGTTCTTTTTATAATGCCCAGGGTTTGGAGTGCTTCGGCTACGGCTGTCTGTGTGTGTATAGTGAATTTTAATTCAATATCAACTATGACACCCAAGTCTCTCTCCACTTCAGATGACATAATAGTCTGCCTTGATCCATCCATCCCTAACATATGATAAGGGCATTTCTAATTTTTCTTTCCAAAGTGGATTGTTCAACATTTGTTTACATTGAATTCAAGCCTCCACAAAGTTGCCCAATGGGAAAGTGCCCACAGGTCATTCTGCGTAGAGGCTCTCTTATCGGGTGTATAGACAGTTCCAATGAGTTTGGAGTCATCAGCATAAAGACTTATTTTATTTTTGACTGTGGTTGGTTCATCATTAATATAAATGTTGAATAAAGTTGGTCCCAAGATGGTTCCCTGGGGCACTCCACTTAATACTTCCACCTCTTCTGAAAAGAATACCTGTCCATTTTTTCCAAATATTTTCACCCTTTGCTTTCTCCCGGAAAGAAACTGGAACACCCACTCTACGATTTCATTATGTATTCCAATTGCAAATAACTTGCTCCTTAGTCGACAGTGACATACTTTATCAAAGGCTTTTGCAAAATCCAATAGAATTAAGTCGACAGGGATTGCTTGATCTAGATGCTCAGTAACATAATCATATGTATCAATCAAATTAGTTTCAACCAAGCATCCATGTCTAAAGCCATGCTGACTATCATTGAGCAGCTCATTGGTGGCCAGGTGTTCGACAATGTGAGTATTCACGATTCCTTCTAAGATTTTACCAGCTACAGATGTAAGACTAATGGGTCGATAATTGGAAACGTTATTGCGGCTACCTCCTTTGTGTACAGGTGTAATGTTTGCATCTTGCCAGTCTTGAGGAATCTGCTTAGTATCAAGAGACTTCTGAAGCATGTTTGTAAGGGGAAGGGCGATTTCCGCATGAGCTTCATTCAATACTCTTGGGTGAACTTCATCAGGGCCAATTGATTTGTTAGGATTAAGCAGCTTCAGCCGCCTCTCCACATCAGAGGCAACCACAGTTATCTTTTGCATAGGTTCCCCAATAGAATATTCTGGTGCTTCTGGTAAGGGGGCATTGTCAGGAGGCGTGAACACTGACTTAAATTGTCTACTTGATTCAGCTGCTATATTATTTGGGGTACTAACTATATTGCCATTCACAAGTAGTTTTGTAACTGAATGTCTCCCCGGATTCCAAGCCAAAGCATACTTCCAAAATCTCTTAGGATTAGATTTTGAATCCAATGCCAATCCTTCTTCATATTCTGTTGTAAGCTTTCTCGTGAGATACCTAACTTTATTCCGGGTATGTTTAAATTTTTCATAATTTTCATGGGAGGGGCTACTTTTATATTTGCTCCAATACTTCTTCTTTTTCCGTACAGCTTGCTTGACATCACGGGTGATAAATGGTAGGGTTTTGGGTCTTCTTTTCCAGGAAATTACTGTATGTTTTTCTGTTGCTTTAATTAAAACCCTTTTCATTTCAAGCCAAGCCTCCTCCATATTCTTATCATCAATGAATGACCAATCCTGGTTTGCTAACTCATGTCTGACCTGGTTGTAATTTGTGTACATATGCTTAATCCAATTATTCTTCTGTGGGTACAACCTAAGCCTACAAATAATTGCAACATGGTCACTCGCTCCAAATGGTGGTTCCAAGTCAACACTAATGAGCATCTCATGGTCATTGATAAACAAAAGGTCTATTAGGGTTGGGTTCTGCCCACTTCTATACCTGGTCGGAAAATCAATTGCTTGGTATAGAGAATGTTCATGAAGGCAGTCCAAAAGTGGGCAATTTGAGTTTTCAACCCCTTCTGCAACAGCAAACCCCTAAATCCAGTGTAATTCTGGTAAATTAAAATCTCCCACAATAAGAACATTCTTATAACAATGCTTCATAACATTATTAATAGAATAAGCAAATGCTAGAAGGGAACTTGTCTGACAGGGGGAACTGGGACTTCTATAAAAACAGCCTATGACTACAGGGAGACTTCGCTGCAGAACTGTTATCCATATTTGTTCAACCCAAGGTTCGTAATCTGAATTTACTGTTAGAGCCCTTACCTGGAGTGGAGATCTGACGTACACTGCTATCCCTCTACCATTTGGCTTTGACACATTGGTGAGTAGCTCAAATCCAGGCACTTGAATTTGTGTATCAGTAAGAGCAAACACAGTACGCTTAGGTTTCACCTCAGTGAAGGCAAAAACACTTACTTCATGCCTTGTTGACATCACCAACTTGATTTCATTCATCTTTGTGGTAATACAGTCTACATTGCTATATAGTACCATTAGTCCTTCAATAACAGTATTGTTGTTATTAGCTTTGCTTGATCCAGAATCACATGATTTAAAAGCAATGGTATCCAATATGAGTTCATAGTTTCTGGCATCCAATCTAGCACTAACATACGATTCAGTTTCTGAATATTTGGGAGAGCCAACTTCACTAGTACTATCACAAATGGAAACACTACTTATGGGACTATTTACAAGTCTTAAAGGGGTACCAGATATATCTATAATTCCATGACATTCTCCTGCGACGGTGACTGACGCGTCGCAAGAGTCTGGCAGTTTTTTGATGCAATCTTATTTCCTCTGATTACTATGTCCATTTCCCCATTCAATCTTCTCTTATGCAATTCCTCATACAATCTTTGTCTTTTTTCGCAATCATGCTTTGACACATCATTTCTAAATTGAATGGCACCCTTTCTTTCAAAAGATTTCTGAAGGATTAATTTCTTTAGTTTGAAATTTGCCACTGAGAAGATAATCGGGACAGGACGTTGAGTACTGGAACCTGGTGCGGTTGTTACGTTTCCTAGTCTGCGAACATTCAGGACAGTAACATCAGGGACTCCATAATTGCCAGCCAAATAATCACTTAAAAATCGGGCATCATCAATTTGTGGAGGAACTCCAAAGACCACTATATTAAGTTTCCTTTTTTGTCTTTCACGATCCTCGGCAATCATTGCCTTTACGCGGTTTTCAAACTGTTCATCTAAAGTTTTTTTCAATGTAGCTACTTCAGTGGTCACTAAATCTTTTAAGGTGTTATTATCCTTTGCCATTCCTGAGGATTGCTCAAGAGTATGAATCCTATCTTCTATTGCCTTAAACTGAGTGTCAATTTCCGCTTTAATTTCATCTTTAAAGCTAGCAAAAGAGTCCCTAACTGCCTCCTTAATCTTAACATCTAGGGTCTTAACTGCATTCTCAAAACCACTAAGAGAGTTCTTAATAGACGCATCAACAACTCGTGCAATCTCGGAGGCATTAACATTGCTCCCTTGGGTGTTTCCCTTGCACATTGGGCATTTCCATTGACAACCCATGCAACGAGTCATTTTTGTAAGTAAGATGTATTCTGGTTCCGAGAGCTCAAGACATTCGATACATAACCAGCAATTGCAATCATCACAATTCATAGCGCTTGATTCCTTGCTTAAATTAATTGCACAAGACAAACACTTGTCCCGTCCTTTTACTGGGCTGGAACGAATTTCTTGATATGGGTAAACCAGTTGACATTATCTTACTCAACCAAGCCAAAGCCTTCAACAAAGTTGAACACTCATACCTGATGCTGAAGCTTAAAGCTTACCTATTGCATGAAGATGTGATTGATTGGATTGGAGCATTTCTAACTGGAAGATCTCAATGTGTCATGATCTACACTGATAATGTCAATCCAGTTTTCTCCTCTATATCCCTGGTCATAAGTGGCATCCCACAGGGAACCATCCTTGGGCCAACATTGTTCAGCATATATATTAATGACTGTACAACCTATCTATGCAACCTTTTAACATTATATGCTGGCAACTGTAAGCTCATCAGGCCTGCTGAAACTGAAGAAGAAAGAGCCTGCATTCAGCTGGACCTCAACAGGCTATCCTCCTGGTCATCAACTTCGGCCGTACAAATCAATGCAACTAAATGCAAGGTACTGCACTTAGGGCACAACAACCCCCACCATCCCTACCATATAGGGTGTGATTGGTTTGAAGCAGTTTTTGAGGAGAGAGACTTAGGCGTCATTGTGGACAAGGATTTAAAATTCCACAGCCACACTCAGGCTCAGATTTCAAAAGCTATTTGAGCTCTTGGACTCATTAAGTACTCTTTAGTAACCAGAAATTCATGTGTGGTTACAAAACTTTATAAATCCCTTGTCTGTCCCCACCTTGAGTTTGGCTTGACTTTGGCCTTTCCCCAAAATAAAATGGACACAATAGTCCTTGAAAGTGTCCAAAGGAGAGCAACCAAACTGGTTTGGGGCTTAAATAATGCTCCTTACCAGGATTGCCTAAGGTCTCTGAGACTTCCAACCCTCATGTATTGAAGATATAGAGGAGATGTGATCATGGCATGCAAAATTTTCAAATCCAGTCACCTGAACCAGATCTTCACCCCTTCCCTGGCTAACAAATCAAGAGGTCACAGTCTGAAGCTTCACCTGCCTGGATGTTGGAGAAGTGAACAACGTGGCTTCTTTTCCATTTGGGTGGTCCCCCTCTAGAATAGCCTATCTGAGTCTACCATCCAAGCTGAGACTCCCCACTCCTTCAAGGCTGGAGTTAACAGGACTGGGAGAGGGCTGAGTGGAGGCTGGACTGGGAAGCTAAGCCAACATAATTACATCACTCACCACCAGCAAGAACCTATAGGAGGATATACCACCTTATCTTGCTGGCAAATGGTATTTAAGGTATTGTAGCCTAGTGTTACGGGGTGGTTTTGTTAATTAATGAGCTTGTGTTGTGATTTTATTTTAAGGGGGGTTTGCGTCGAGTTGCTTGGGACACTTCCAAGTCTTAATAGCTTAATGTGGATATGGGAGCTAAATTATTAATAAAATAAAAAGGCTTCGTATAGAATCCCCGGTAACCTGGGAGACAGGAACGTCTTAATAGCTTAATGTGGATATGGGAGCTAAATTATTAATAAAATAAAAAGGCTTCGTATAGAATCCCCGGTAACCTGGGAGACAGGAACATCTCAGTGTAGTTTGAGGTCTCCTAAAACAAATATAGATTCCCTTGGGACCGTACCTGAAAGCTAGAGGAACTGTACCTGATGCCCTAATACATAGACAAAAGATGATTAAATACAATAAGGTTTATTTACTTACAATATACAACTGTTGACAAAACAGCTTCAATGACTTATTGCATGAAAAGGTGAACATGAGCAAAATTGATCTTGATAATTCGAATCCTTCCTTAAGACTAACTATTCGCCCTTGTGTTGGGCTCATATATCCAACGCGCGCACTTGCCGGACAGGCTTGGTGACCTGCAGAAGTTGACCTCCACTACTATTGGTAATATTTAATCATGTGACTAGTCTCGCACTTAAAAGCTGTTCTTATGGCAAGGATTTCTCTTTTGGTTTTGAGAAAAACCCATAGGTCAGAATAACTGGTTACTTAACTTGTTGAGTAACATTTACTTTATCTAAATGCACGTAATCCAACCGCGTTGGACTATGCAGACTGTTGAAAAACTCAAGGGTCGGAATAACTGGTTACTTGACTTGTTAAGTAACCTTTCACTTATCTAAATGCACGTAGTCTAACTGCGTAGGATTATGCAGACTTGATAAATTTAGCAACTGTTAAATTCTAAATGATTTTATCCAAACCTTTTTCAAATTGAAATTTACTAAAGGGATGTGACTGAGAAATTTAGTCCTGAATTTAAGAGTTCCTAGAAGAGTATGGATGAGAGATTTGGTCCTATATTTGAGGATTCCTAAGGGGATGTGAATGAGGGATTTGGTCCTGAATTTTATAGAGGGGGGGGGGGGTGGTCTATATGTTACATATCCCCTTTCCCATTGTAGATTGATGTCCCCATCAATCAGTCTAATCTCTCTCTTTAAATATTGCATTTTATTCCTTATTGTCTATAAAAATTTTATTATAATTCCATAACCTTGTAAATGATGATTAAAATTTAAGAAATATTTTCCTACACCTTATATATATATATGTCCTGCACCTAGCACTAAAAAAAAATTATTTTTCCACAACACTTGACATTAACTGTTATTACACTCGAATACCTGGTTCCAATTGTTCATTTTTACTTGAAGTTTTAACTGTTATATCTGATTTTTAATTGATCCCAGGTATTTTAACAATAAGAATAAAAATACACGACGTAATATAAGATTTTCACTGGCACTTTTATTTACTTAAATTTATGATTCACTATTTGGCACTTTTTTTAAAGGTTCATCACTTATTAGTTCTGGATATTAGTTTCACACCAATCACAATTTTCGTGTCCTTGCCCTATTTACTGATTGAACAAATATATTGTCATTTTCTAATTTATCACCATTTAGCAAAAGTAAAGATTTTGTTTTTACGCTTTTACAAAATGGGAAGCGCGGGACTCAGAATCACTTATCCCCAGCAGTTTAAGTACAAATGTACGGCCGGTACTACAGTTCTTCTGTCCTGCTCCCGCTCTCTTCTGCATTTAAGCGTTATCTTAATTGTCTTTGGCGTTATCTTAATTTAATTCAATAGACTGGAGTACTATCTAACACCTTACTTGGATCTCCTGTTCTAAAACTTCATTAGGTGTGTGAGGGTTTCCATATTGAATCGGGTTTACTAATGGTGTTTTTGCGTGGGTATGTTGTCGTACCCGCTGGCTGGATGTTTCGTTTTCTCTAGTCTACATCGTATAGTCAGAAATGAGAGATGGGTGATAGTTTTCCGGTTGAATCAGACGTGTCTTGGGCATTCTTCGGTGGTTGATAAATCATGATAGGTGTTTTGTAGTCTTTGACCATGACGTTTGTTGGCCAATGTTAGTAGTATGCCAAATTCTGTAATAAAAATTTCCAAGCAGAATCATGTTGTTAACATATAAAATGGTACTAGTGATACGATAATATAAAGCGTTATTGTAATTTTAAATTGCATAATAATAGTACATAATTGCATAACAGTAATATTATTTTTTTTTTCAAACATTCAAAGTGAAATCGAATGTATGATTTCTTAAAAGAAGTTTTAAATTCTAATAATTCTCAGGTACATTTGAAGTAACGTGAGGTATATTTGGTCATATAGCAACTGCAAATAGTTATATTGGTACTACACTATTACTATATTATTATGATTACATGTAAATATAAGAACACGGCACTAAAGAGGGTTATATATATATGTAAGATTATATAGAGGTCTTAATGTTTTAGATCATATTTTAATCAAAAAAAAATTGAACCTCCATAGCGTGATTAGTCGAAAAGTAATACATTTTGCATCATAGCCTTTCAATTATCACGCCTTGGAACGTTTTTTCCCTTTTCCTGAAATAGATCAGCAAAATTACAAGAGATGACCTCTTAAATCTCTTGTACATAAAAAGATAGAACGAATTTTTTCGTTCTTATTAGAGGTCTATATTTACATAAAGATTTTCTGCCAAGAGTATTTTTGATGTATATGCCAAAAAGTAATACAGTATGTTGTATCATAGCCTTCTAGCTGTTATACACCAACAATATTTCTACAGTAGGGAAAGGATGTTACGTACGGAGAAAGACCTCTTAATTTCCCCGGATTTTTACATCCTCCCTGTTAAAATGGCTTAAATATCATCAGGAGCAGTAGGGTTCAATTGATGCATCTCTTGTGCCTCAATTGCATCAGTATTTATCCTTTTTCTCTTCAGTATTTTCCCATAGTTAATTGTTAGTAGCGCTCTTATTGTTAGTGAAATAAGAAATACCATGAATATTGTGATTATAATATTATACCATGAGTTTGGTGAGAACAAACCGTATTGGCTCTCCACGTATTTCAATCTTTGGTCTTCGTTAGTGAATAAGGGTATTTGCATATCTAACGCTTCCTTTATTTTTGTTAATTGCATTGTACCTTTGATCTTTTCTATTTTTGGCCATATGGATGTTTTAGATTTTTCATCATTTATATTTGGAATCGTGAAGGACAAGTTTATTCCTTGAAAATTTATTATTTTTGGGCTCATGACGTTAGTGCTGGTTGTGATTAGAGGTGTTTGGACGGTTGTTTCTTTAGTTACAAGTCTGCAACCTTGTTTGATTGTAATAGTCCCAACATCCTGTAATAATATTTCGGTTCGATAGCTGGGGTCAATTTTTTCTGTATTATTATAACAGGATAGAGTTCCTACCGTCTTTCTAGGTACTGTAAATAACCATAAGTCGTTCCGTAAATTAATGAAAGTTTCTCTTTTGGTATTTCCTATCAAGGCTTCACAAGAATCAGGAATATTTTGTTGCTGCGATTCCTTTAGGAATAGATCTAGCATGCATGATCCTATCTTTACGTTATATATAGGTAATGTAAGTTGGCAGACCAAATTTTTAAATGACACGCATTCTTTTAATTCTTCGGTATTTGCTAACGCGTATTTTCTTCTATCTTGATCTATTAACATATATTCCGCTTCTGGGATGATGCTCATGAAGGAGTTTGTCTCTTTAATGTTGATGGGAAATGTAGATATTTTGTATAGGTCGTATATGGATTGTTGATTAATCAAAGGAATTGTGACTACAGCAAATAGTTGCTCATTGATCTCGGTAATATGCACCTTTAGTTTGGTATAATATAAGAACAAGTTAGCTACTTCTGGTTCTACTGGTAAGTGGAGACCAAATGTTAAGTGAGTCTTTATTTCGTTTAGAATGTTTTTAAGATCCGAGGGATCCACTTAGTCGTAAGAAAGAGTACCTCCTGTTAACTCAAATAACGCGAACTCAAATTTACTGACATCAGTGGCTAAGTTCAACAAAGACATAATAACAATGTCTAGTGACACCATTGTTAGGCTGGAATCAGAGATTACTCTGTCTACCTCATTTTTTAAATAGTTCATTGTGCTGACTGTTCTTGATATTTTCTTGGATATAGCCTTGATTTTGTCTTTTTGGTAATTGGCTATGCTTGCTTGTATTATTTGGACATGTAGTGTTGTATTCATGGCTGTGTTGAGTCTTTTAACATTATCTCTTAGTATATTTAAATCTTCTTCGGTTGACAAACCGAATAGTCGGGAAGCAAGCTCTCCTACTATTGGGATTAGACTTGTTGATCGTTTATATTTACTTCTTCGGAAAAATACTTCGAATATACGTGTAGTGCTTTGTTTAAGTTTTTGTATTTCTGTATTGAATAGTTCAAATAACGCCTCTAACCTTTGTCTATATAAGATAAGGAATGCCTGATGAGTTGAGATTTTATGAGCATTCTCCATGGTTAATTCCGGGAGGGGTTCTAATTCATCCTTTGCTGGTTCGTCAGCCATGGCCAGTCGCGCGCAAGTTTTTTTACCATCTATTGTCCAACATTCTCTCCAGTGACTTTCATCTTGACATTTTTTGTCTCCATCCATACATCGTGTTCTACCATAGTCTGTCTCAACAAAAGGGATTTGCCACCTAACTTGTATTCTTCCCTTCTTTGTAGAAGTCCATATCCAGCTAGTTGATTGCCATGGTTGCCTTACTGTTATTAAAATTTCATCGTTTTTAATTGGCATTAGTACACCAGGGATAGTACTTGTAGTAATTTCTGATATTGAGGTATCCAACTCTATTGGTTGTGGGTCAGTCGTCGTGGGGTTTGACGAGGGGAATGTTTCTTCCACTTCTGTTATTGGGGTATGTTCAGTTTCGATTGTTGTTGGAGTGAAATCAGTTTCTGCTGTGGTTTCCTCGTTCTGAGTATCGTATTTCCAAAAAGTAGTCGTTTCGCTTTCCTTTTCGGTGCTTTTGGGGATTTCCATTAATCCGTTTGTGCTTTCGTCGGTATAAGACGTAATACGTGGAACATGGGCGGTCGTGTTGATTTTGGTAGCTTCCGTTGTGACGTTTATTATTCTACAGAAATATTGACATTTAAACTTGTATTTTGGATTGCTGGTACCATTAGTGGAATTCAATCCCACTTCAATATTTTCTATACCTCTTATTATCTCTGGTATTTTATTTGTTCGCGTTACGAGGTCAGATACAATGCTTGTTCCTTGGGTTTCAGTTGTAGCGGTTTGCTTTGTGTATTGGGAAATACTGGTTATGTCTCTCGTTTCAACCTTCGTTGGTTTTATTTCAGATAAATCTATTTTTTCTTGTATTGGTCTGTTCTTGGCCCTGTTAATTTGTTTTGGTCCTTTCCATAGTTCTTTGAAGAAATTCCATAATGTGGGCAATTCGTTCAATAACGCATATTGTCCATCGTAAAATTTTCTTTGTCTAAGTTGCGCCTTGATTGGCTCAATTGTATCTTGGGTTTCTTTATCGATATCTGAGTTTTGGTCCTCGTTAATTGACCTTCGTTTTCTTTTTTCAATGGTTTTTCCGAATCCTATAGCTTTATCGATTTCGGCCATTTTCGTATCAAAATCATCTACTATTCTTTTTGTCTTGACCTTGGGAGAGTTAGGGGATGTTTCTTTCTTTTCCTTATGATTGTTTTTGCTTGCTTGTAGTCCCTTGTCTGATTTTAAAAATTGAAAAATTGATTCTTTTAGGTCAAATGTATTTTTCTCCAGTCTTATAACTTGTTGGAATAATGTTTCAAATGGTTTAGGGTCTAGCTTCATAAAAATTTTCCAAGCATTGTTACTAGTTAGAAGTGAATTTTCGTGTTTGAATATTATTCCATGCTTTACGACATCTTGTGTATGGGCACTTATACACATGGTCATCAAAAATGTTAAGATCATCTTTCTTATCTGTAATTAATATTTAATCAATTATTTCTGACAAAGTATGATAGAAGAAAAAATGGATTCCGCGACGCTGAGATTTATTAAGTATTATTGGAGTTTTTTGAAGATAGATTCAAGGGGCTAACACACTATTGTCATTACGATATAGTGTTAAAAAAAATTAATTTAAAAAATATCAATAACTTTAAATTGGGGGATTAAAGTATATTAAAGATTCTTCCAATGAAGACTCGTGTCTGAATAGATTAAAGTGTCATTACGGAAGATCTTTAGCACCGCCCATTTCAGAAAAGGGGTTACTTTAAATAGAGAAAAACAAGGATTTTTTTTTTGAAAATAGGGGGGAACACTCCCTAAAAATCACAGAATCTTAACGAAAATCATATAATCGTATTCGGCGTATCCGAGAACCTAGTAGCTAAAGTCTCATGTATCTTTCTCAAAAATGTTGAATTTTTTGTCAGAAAATTAATAATTGGTGTGTTTTTGGAAGATAAAATAATAATATTCAAGGGTGCAATCATTAGGTATTTAGCAAATTAAAGTACTAGCTTAGTCTCGCTAACAATCTATTAGGGATTTTTTTTTTTAAGTTTTATTTTAGGTCTAGGATGGAGTTAACTCAAGACCTATTAGATGTTCTCTACTCTCATTGGGGGGGATGGATAGACATTGGCAGTATTTATATTAAAGTTATCTTATTTAGTTACAAAAATACCTAGATATAAAAAAATTAATAGCACTTGTATTTTGAGAGGATCGCCGTTAAACTTCTTTATAACTCCAAATAGTTAAAAACTAAAATTGTTTAAAATTTTGCTAAACAAGGAAAAATTTTCTTAAAACACATATCTGATAAATGTATGAAATAGCATGAAACAACTTGTGTGTCTGATACGGCTTGAGGCTTAAATTACTAATTAAGTATATGTAATAGAAGGATAGGCTTATTTTATTGTTAAAGTTTTGATTCATGGCATTAATTGGGTAAGATCTAATTATGGTTGGGTGGTTAATGTAGTTTGGAGCTTTAAAAGTAGGGATAATTATTATATTATAAGATTATAAGGCCTAGTAACTTTATCTTAAAGATATAGACCACAGCTTTCCTGGTAAGTACATTGGGGAGATAATTATAGCTATGCCAGACGGGCACAAATTGGCTGAAGGTGTTATATTGAGGTACAAGGGTTTAATTTCGACTCGTAGCATCGTTTTATGCTTGGACTTCTTTCCGCTGAAAATTAAGTAGCTTAAATGGGAGAAAAGAGAAAAGAAAAACCTTTAACCACTTATTTAAATTCGGTTGAATTTTAGCCTAGTTTGCGTGAAAAAGTCGCGTGTTGTATATATAATCTTATATTGTATCATAATTAAGAATAGATTGTATCACAATCATAGTGTAATACGGCGCACTTTCATACGATTTATTAAATGTTTTTTCTCATCAAGTTATTCTTTGTATAAAATTTTTAGTTTAGTTACGAAATAGATAAGTGTGTTATTTCCAACTTGATTGAATAAGAAAAAAAAATAAGCATTTTCTCATTATGCAGAAATACTCTCTTATCCCAATTATCTTGTCGTTAAAAAAAATAAGCATTTTCTCATTATGCAGAAATACTCTCTTATCCCAATTATCTTGTCGGTTGAAGATGTGCCGTATAATTATGGCTTTTCGAAAAACCTTTAGATTTAATGTATTCTCTACCTCAGGTAGATGTAAGTAGATTATAATTGAGGGTTTTATTACAGCACTTTGCATTTTAATGAGACCTAGTCAAATTAAGAACAATGTATTACTTTGTAAGTAGCAATATTTCAATAGGATGATGCGACTATTTTTGGCCTTTATACTAAATAAATATAGTAGTTAACTTTAGTTAACTACTAAATTAAAAGTTAAAAGTGTTAGTTTCTTTTAAAAAGAAAGTTGTTTTCTTTTATCATTATATAAAAGTCTCGTTTTACAATACATTGTTAAGTTGTTTAGATGGGAAGACTATATTCTGTTATCTAAGCGAGATACATAAGTATACTTTGTGAACAAATGTTTATCAAATATAGTTATTGTGTTTTGATATGTTTTCAAAGCTTGTATTTTCAAAGCTTGACATTTGAAGTATTTTTCAAAGTTCGGACCGTGTCGTGAATCCATGTAGATCGCATAAGGTAAGAGATTGAATTTCGTTAAATGCCCTTGGGACATTTTTTGTTAAAATTATGCGAAGAGAAATTTTTTTTTTTTTTTTTTTTTAGTAGTAGGCTAAAGGTTAGTAGGCTAAGTGTTAAGTTTAGATTCTTCGTGTGTTATATGCTATTACACTTATTTATAATAGTTTGTTAAGTTCACAGGTCCGGCGATTTTGGTAATTTCTAAACATATTTATCTTACTATAAGTATATGGATTAAGTTAGTTATACGAAGGTTATATATATTTTTTTGTAATGTTAGTTTTGGTAAGCGTAATTTATTTTGAAGAATCATTACCTTATTGCCATATATTTCTTGTTTCGTTCTCCTTTCTGTTCCTGAAACGTTTTTACTTCATTTGATTTTATTTTATTTTTTTTACTTTTAGTTGCATTTAGGGGTGTTTTGTTCAAACTCTACTTCTGCTATTATCTCGTAATAGTTTTCTTGGCTTTTGGGTCCGAAAATTGATAGTAATTGTAACCCGTTTACAAGTTCTCTTCCAAATTTCATGTTTTTAAAATTGGAAGTTAAGGAGGGGTGAAGTTTTCGTGCCTCTTTCCTTAGCTTTTTTACTTTTCTTAGGTCAACTAACGTTAAATGTGGCTTCCAGTTTTCTTAATTTACAATTCGTACTCCGCTTTTGGTAATTTCTTTTGAGATTTCTTCTATGATTGGATTTAGGCGCGTTTTAACTACCTCTTCGTTCTCTAATTTCGCATATATAATTTGCTCAAAGAAATCCCCGATGCCTTGAAAATCAAGATAAAGTTTTTCATTTATAAAATTTTGTCTATATTTTTCTATGGTCTTGACAAAAGCACTTTTTACATGTTCAATTTCAGTATTATTTTTCAGATGCAATACTTTTAACGTTAGATGGAAGGAGTTTTGTTTGATTAAGGCTTTTGTTAACTTAGGGTTTGTTTCAATTACGTGTTTTTGCATTAATGAAGCATTCATCCTTATCTGAGGGTTTTTAACTTGGATTGCGAGGAAGTAATTCGGCTGAGATTCCATTACTTCATATCTTTAGACCAGTCCAATTTCTAAAAAAAATTAAATTGGGTTATATTAATAATTATTGGGTGGAGTTAGGCATGTTTTCATGGATAATTTCGTGGGATTAGCTGTTTGTTACTCAGAGGTTTAAAATTTTTGTAAAGTAGACAGTTTTGTTCCATAGTTGATGTCGAAATTATTTTGCACGTTGAAGATTGGTCCGCCTATATATGTTAAAAAATCTTTTGATCTAGGAATAGGAGCTGACCAAAAGGTTAATTCAGATATTTGACCTTTATTTTCTGAATTGTCTTCCGCGAACATAAGATATTTTTGTAAATTTTTAGGTATTTGAAGGCTCCACAGGGTATAATTTATATTTCTTTTCCGCATAAGAAGTCGGACGTGCATTCTGCACTGTTCTTATAAGGTTAAGAGTCCTGACACGTTATGGATTACTTTGAAAATTAATATTTTATGGAAAAATAGGGGGTCCTTACAGTTCATTAATTTTTCAAATACGATTATATCTGTTTGAGGCGCTATTTTTGACGCAAAGTTGTCATCGCATTCGCTACAGGTAAAGATTATTTGTTTCAGTTCATTGTAATCTGGTTCATAAATATGGAATTTTCGGCCGTTTCTTATCAAATTACTAGCTGAATAATGGTTCTTGTAGTCTTTATAAATTTTGTTTAGTATGCTTGGTTTTTCCAACAAGACATTTGTATTTCTTTTTATCAATATTGACAAAAATCTGAGAGGCCATATGATTGTATAGCCTCCGTCATTGTAGATTCTCCAAAAATTTTCGCTTACCAATGTTGCAACTAGATGATATTTTTTGAGGGGGATTCTGTTAAGTAAGATCGTAAAAGTCCGAGACGCAAGTTGCTGTTTATACTGGAAGTTTTCTTTTCTCATCTTGCGTGTAAATGAACTAAATAACAAGATGATCAAAATTCTTGTTATCAACTTATTAGTGATGCTTACAGGAATTTCGAGAAGTAGATAGAGAGTTCGGTATTGTAATTCTCTTGTTGCTTTTTTAACGGCATTTTCGAAATCTTGGTCTAATAATTTGTGTTCAATTTTTGACAAATTTGGCAAACTTTGTGTTTTACATGGAAACCAAGCTGTTCGGTTTTTGAGGTATCTGGGGGAGTTTTTATAGTTCTAGTTTTTAGATCAAAACTGTCCCCATTCCTCAACCTAGTAAGGTTGGGATAACTTAAGGTTCATTTAATGGCATGATATTTCTTTTTCAATTTTTGTTAGTTATAAGCAGGTTAGTAAGTTAATTGGCGGTTACCTTGGTACTGGTTTCTTCTAGAATCGCGTATGACGTGTTTATTAAGGTATTGGTTTCTATTCTCTGCCAACCAAATTTTTCATTTATTTTACACGGTTTTTCCTTGTCTACAAATTAGAAAAGTTACATAAGGGGGGAGGAAAAAATAAGGGTGGTAAAGGGTAAAAAGGGACCGTCTAGTTCATAATTTTCTGTTATTCTTAAAATTGGCCCACTATTGGCCAGTAAATTGCACTGTGACTTTAAAAGGTAGGGGGTTTTAAATGTTAATTGGAAGTCCTTTTCGTTGATTCCAGGGCCGTTTTCCTTGCACATTATGTATTTCTTTAGGAAAGTGGGAATATGGAGGCTTTGCATGGAATAATTAATGTCCGTTTTTCTTAATATTTGCCGTATTTTCTTCCTGCATAGATCTTTTAGACTGAGTTCATCTGAGGTCGTGTGAATTATTTTATAAGTCAATTCCTTACGAAAGCATAGTGGGCTAGCTGTGTCTAGGAATTTCTCATACACAATGATGTCTTTATCTGGCAAAATTTTTGATCCAAAATTTTCATCATTCTTGTAGAATTTTCTCGTTACACTTATTAACTCCATATACTGTTCATCATAAATATAATGGGATGAATTTTTTACAATTATTGGGTCAAAATTAGTACTGTATCTCAAATAGTGCTCATATATTCCCAACAATATATTTTCATCTTCCACAATTTTGTAATTCACATTTAGTAGTAAGTCCAGAAACTTTAAGGGCCATATTATTTTGAAACCTGATTCTTGTTCTATGTGCCAAAAATTTTCGCGTATTAAAGATGCTATTAAAGGATGCGCAACGGGGGGCATCGCTCGGAGTAGGGCTGCGAAAGTGTATGCAGCATTCTTGTGCCTATAATCGTAATCTTTGCTCAATATTTCCAGTGAAAATGATCCGTATAATAGGATGATTATTCCGTGTATTAGGAGATCCTCGTTAAAAATAACGGGAACTTTCAATAATGAATATAAGGTATTATATTCCAAGTTCCTTACTGCATTAGTTATTGCAGATTCGAAGATTATTTCCCGTAGTTCATAGTCTATTACTGAGAGGTTTGGTAAGCTTAGAGTTTTATTTGAAATCCAAAATTCTGGTCTCGCAAACATTAGGTCTTGGTTGGTTTCTAGGGTGTCGGTATTACTTAAGGTTCTTTGTCTCGGCATTTTCCTGGTTAGTATTAGTCACACGTATAAGCAGGCTAATTATCTAATGAGTAATTACCTTTTTCCGCCTTGAGTCCTTTTGGTAATTCGTCTAAAAAAAATTGTAGATTTTGTTTATTGTTTGAATTTTTTTGATTTTAATTTACCTTTATATGCGTCTTTTTTTGCTTCTACCGATTTTTTTCTCTTTAAGAAAATGTTATTTCCCCTTACTGCGTAATTTTGGGACGTTGGATCATACATAAATTTGGCGTAATGTCGGATTTCATCTAAGGGGCGGTGAATTCCTTCGTACTTAATACAATTTTCATTTTCCTCGATCTTATAACAAATTTTCGGTGGTCTACATTTATCAATTAAAAGTAGATCGGTTTGATTCGGACCCTTGCAAAACCAATAGCTTATATTAAATTTTTGTTGTAGTTTTCTTATTAATAGTTGAAGGCTTGTTAAGTTTTTTCCTTTCTTATTTTTATTTGAATATTTTATTTTTACTTCTCCTCTCGCGGGTCGATATTTAGGAGTATTCGCTAATTTTAAGCCAAATCTATATGTATGAGGTTCAAATTTTGTTAAATCGTAATTGAGGTACCATGTTTCAGCATACACCTCTTTACCATTCTCATCTTGAACTAAGATCGCGGCCGCATATATAATGTTTTCCTTAGCATGGATAATTGAAATAAATTCTGTATCTATAATGGCTTTGGACATATTTTGGTTGTAAATGGGATATCAATTAAATTAAAAGGGACTTAGTAATTTGGAGAAATTGGAAATGTTGAATAACGAGTAGAAAAGTACAACGTATAGGGATTTTTATTCGAATTCGTTCAAACAATGTGTGAGTTTTATATATTACGGATTGAATTGGTTGGTCTAACATGAGTTGGAGCAATGAAGAAATAGTAATTGGGAATTCGAACAGATACGGCATACGAACTCGTACGAAGTTCGTAGGCCGAGTCTGCACCAACTACCGACAATTGGCTTACGGTGAATTTGGTTTTGTTAAAATTCAATTTACAGTTTGTTGCAAATTACTTGTATTTGTTCACTTTACTGCTGGCTGTAACAATGAAGAAGTAGCTTTTAAGGAGTCCCCTCAGGTAGTACGCGGCAAAGCAAGTTGAAACACGCCAAGCCCTGCCACTACAACCCGCTAGGGCGCCTCGCTTTCTCTATTCAGGTCTCGTGTGTAGTAGACTTCTTGTAATTTTGAATGTAATTCTATTTTCGAAATCTAAGTCGTCTGTCTATGCGTAAGGTTTAGCAATATTAATAAGCTTTCTAATCAACGTTTTGTTACAGCTGAGTTATACTTGTGGTAAGATAGTTTACCAAAGCTACGGGTTATATTATTAGAGAAATTAAGTTTTTAAGAATCAGGAAGTGCCTCGCCTACTTATCTGGCGAAACGTTTAGTCGACGGGGCAGTTCTAATTTTAATTCTTAGAATAATCCTTAACTTAAAGGAATTATTTTAAAAAATGTTAATGAAGCAGTTGCACTCATGCGGTTAATCTTAGCAAAAATGTGATTTAGAACTCACTTAGAATAATGAGCATTCTTTGAAGATAGGCCGATTTTTCACTTGGAGTCTTTCAGCTTTCCTGAAAGGTACTTTCTTTTAAGGATGTTTTATTACGGGATGGTTTCTTAGCGTAATTAATTGACAATTAGCAAAAAAAAATGACTATATTTATATATATTTGTTGTTTTTTTTTTAAGGACTGGTAGATTTTTCTTTTTCTTTTATTAATAATCTAATTTATCTGGTTTTTTGACAACTCGGCCTGACCTTGTTGTTACCTTCTCTTCAGTAGACTCGGTTTTTTTCTTTGGCTTCGCTAGCGATATCAAGTCAAACTTTTTATATTGTTTTTTAAGAAATTTTTGACCTTTAATTTGTGCCTTTTTAGCCTGGGCAGTTGCACTCTGTGGTCTTGTTCCTTCCACATCTTTGGGCTCATTTGTGCCTGATTCACTCTCAGTATCTGAGGAACTAGTTGTAGATTTAGTATCTGGTTCTCTTGAAGTAGATGTTTGGGATTTAGGTGTAGATCCAGCTCGACCTTCGTAAATTTCTTCACCTCGTGAAGTGGAGGGTTTATTGATTGACTCGTCCTGTTGATCTTTGGACTCGGGAGAATTGAACGATTCTTGGGAGCTTTGGGAGGATTCAAATGTCTTCTTGGGGTGCCTCCACTGCTTGAAAGCCATGTCTTCCGGGGGGTGAGGAAGTGTCTGTATTAAGGTTTCCTTCCAAGATACCCAGTCCTTTGGTTTTGCCTTTGAGACGGTTATATCGTGATATTGTTGTTCATCTGTAGCTGGACAAGTATCAAGTGTACTTTGTCTAGTTTTAATTGGGTAATTAATAAGATCCATGGCCTCCCGCAATGTTTGTCGCTGCGGTTGGTAGACCTTTTCTGACTCTATGTCACCAGGGGTCTGTATAGCCTTATTTAATTCATCTTGTAACGAAAAGGGTCTGTCTATTGGTGTGACAGGGTGTACCAAATCATCGGGGAAACGTTTTGGTGGAAAAGGTGTCGAAATTCGATCCGGGAAAAATTGCGTTTGTGGAGAAATTGTATAGTCCAACTCTTCTGATTCTTCACTGGAAGAGGAATCGCTATTCCTCCGTCTCCGCGTAACGGGGGTACTTTTTGGGGGGGTGACCATATTTGTCATGGTTAGAAATTCATTAAATTTTTCTTCATCACTACTGTTTTCGAAATATCCTTGTTTGAAATTAAAAGGTTTAAGCTCACTTAATCTGGAGCGAGGTGGTTGATTTTCGTCCTCAGATGTATTTGATGTTGAAGGTTGAGGGGTCCATGTTTCTGTGAATTTTGCCCTTTTTATACGACTAACATGGGTTTTATAAATTTTTCCTGTTTTTGGTTTTAATAATTTAAATGTAACATTATTATCATACCTTTTGATTATTCTTAACGGTCCTAGGTAACGGTCCGAAAGTTTCTTGCCGTCCGATTTGTTTTCGTTCTTTAAGTAAACGCAATCTCCTACTTGGAAATCGAGTTTACCCTTGACGTTAGGAATATTTTTTGCTTCTTGCTTTCTTTTTGATTTTTCTATTTCTTGTTTTACAAGTTTATAAGTTTTCCTCATTCTATTGATAAATTCTTGTTTATAATCTTGAGAATCATTATAAAATTGTCGTGACTCTATAATTTCATTATAAGGGATTCGAAAGTCTCGTCCGAATAATATATAAAATGGGTTATCGCGAATGACCTGGGAGTAAGCTGTATTTATTACATTTGTTAAATAAGGTAATGTGTCATGCCAATCCTTACGATTTTCTTTCGTGTAAATACTTAAAATATTAGAAAATAGTTTGTGTCTGTTCTCGATTTTCCCATTGGCCTGTGGATGATAGGGGGTTGATACCAATTTATTTATTTGAAGGAAAGACATTAAATCCTTGGTTACTTTCGATACAAAATTAGGGCCGTTATCGCTTAATACTGTATTAGGGATACCAAAATTAAGGAATATTTTAGCGAGAGCTTTCGACGTTGTATAGGCGCTTTGATTTTTTAATGGTTTAGCAAAAGTGAAACCAGAAAAATGATCAATTACTGACAGTACACAGGTATGTCCTTCATTAGAAGTGGGTAATCCTCCACTTGTACCATATAAATCAAAAGAAACTATGTCAAATGGAAACCGGGCCGTAGGCGTTTTTCCTATCGTTGGATTCGGGTAGACTTGGGGATTTTTTCTTAAATTACAGGTTTCACAATTATTAACATAATTCTTTAACTTTGTTAAGGCTGAAGTAACGAAAAAGTATTGTTTTAATCTATGGAATGTCTTATCTATTCCCAAATGACCACCTACTTCAGAATGAAAAAATTCAAAAGCGGGTTTTTCCAGAATTTGGGGTAAAACTGGTATAACGGAAGTTTGATTTCTTTTATCAGTATCGGTTATTATCCTACATAGTATTTTTTCGTCGAAATCATAATAATAGTTATCAATTTCTTTTTTAAAAGATTTCATTTCATCAGGTAACTCTTTATGATATAAGAAATATTCTATTAGAGCAGCACAAGTATTATCTTTCTTTTGATATATTTTTATAGAATTCAAGGAAAGTGGGCTGTCTTTCTGTTCCTTCTCAACTGAATTATTCTCAGCCGATTTCATTTTTAAACCCTTCTTTCTTGGAACATACTTTGCTTTTATTGTGTTGACTTCTTCGTTTTCATTTTCTACTGGGGTATTATCTGGAAATCTACTTAGATAATCACATGGGGCATTTTGTTTTCCCTTAAGATGTTCAAATTCATAATCTAAGTCTTGGATTTTCAAAATCCATCTCGCGAGTATTCCCGTCGGCTTTTTGAAAGTTTGCAAATATTGCAGGCTTTTGTGGTCCGAACGCAGTTTAAATTTTCTGCCTACCAAATAATGTCTGAACTTGTCCAAATGGTGGATAATCGACAATAATTCAAGCTGTGTAGCAGAATAATTACTTTCTCCAGAAGTCAGGGTGCGAGAAGCGTACGCTATCACTCTTTCTTCCCCATTTATTATTTGGGAGAGGATCGCCCCAATTCCCTTGTTTGAGGCATCCGTTGTAACAACGAATTGTCCTGTTTGGAAGTCAGGTAGCGATAAAATAGGTTCTGAGGTTAAAGCCTTTTTTAAATGATCTAATGCATTCTGAGCTGTATTAGACCACACAATTTTTTGTGGGTTGCCTCTCGTGAGGTCCGTTAAAGGTTTTGCAACTTGTGCGTAATTTCTTATAAATTTTCGGAAATAGCTCATTAATCCTAAGATTCCTCGTAATTGTTTAATTGTTTGGGGGGGCTTTATATTTTTAACGGATTTTAACTGGGGAAATTTGTCCTTGCGTTACAACTACTCCTAAAAATTTTAGTTTTGTTTGAAAAAGATTTACTTTTTCTGGTCTACATTTTAAATTGCCTTCTCTAAATTTCTTAAACACTTTTGCCAAGGTCACTAAATGGTCCTCCGCGTCTTTGTCCATAGCTATGACGTCATCAACAAAATGAATTATGTTATTTAGGCCTCTTAGTAAATGAAGGAGGGGTCTACACAATGCACTCGAACTAGTTTTTAGTCCAAATGGTACTCTTAAGTATTCATAAGAACCACATTCTGAAGTTGAAAAAGCTGTTTTAAAAACATCGCCCTCAGCTATTTTTACTTGATGATACCCTTGTGTCAAATCTAGGGAAGTAAATATTTTGTTTTTATTTGATATTGAATCTAGAATTTCGTCTATTCTAGGTAGGGGAAATTTGTCACTTACTACCTGTTTATTTAAAGCTCTATAATCTACCACTAATCTAAGATCATTATTCTTTTTCGGAACTAAAATAACGGGGGCAGAGTAAGGGCTTATGCTTGGCCTTATGATTTGATTTTTTTCGAGTTCATGTATTTTGTTTATTAGCCATTCCTTATGTTTATAAGGAATTCTGTATGGTTGTTTTGCAACTGGCGGCCCCGTGGTTTGTATTGCGTGTTCATAAAATGGGATAAGTCCTATGTCATCTTCAGATGTCGAAAAGACATCTTTATATTCCCATAATAAGTCGCATAATTTTTGTTTTAATGACACATCGGTTATGTGACTTAGTTCGAATTTCTCAAGGAATTGAGATCGCGTCAGTGGATATTCTCTGTCAACGTAAACATTAATATTATTCACGTAGTTTTTATCCAAATTTTTCCAATTATTAATGTCGGATTCCGATACTACTTGTATCTCTACTAAACATGTACCTTTACTTAGGGTAATTAGGTCGTTTTCGTGGGTATTCGTTACCCAAATGTAACCTTCTTCCTTTTCGTAATTTATAATTTGTTCTTCACACACTAAATATTTCGGGAGATCTTCCCAAGGCGATGCTACCCAAATTTCATTTTTATTATTAACTGGTTCTAACATTTGTGATATTTGGATCCTCTGCATTGATTTAGGGGGAATTTTTGTTTTACGCACTACAAATCCATAATATTTTTCGTTATTTTCTTCTTTTATTGAATCTAGAAGATTCTCCGCTGGTTTTTTTCCTGGAGTTTCTATTTTTTCAAGTTTTTTCCATAAATAACAAATTTCTTGAATTTTTTTGTTTCTATACTCTTTCATGTTACCTATATTTTCCCTTACTTTGTTTGCTTGTATGTTATTTATCATTGATATGGTGTCCGTTGGGTAGATAAACTTTGAATTTGCTACATCTAATAATATTTTATTTGATTTTAAAAAATTTGCGCCTATTATCGCTTCGTCCGGAAAATTCTTACAAACTATAAATCGAGTATAGAAATTTCTGTTATCCTTGCGCAAGGCTAGATACACAGTGCCTTTCACATCTAGGTCGTGTCCGGTCACACTTGACAAATTGGGACAGATATTGCTCATTCGTCGTTTAATATAGTTTGGTAATTTATTAAACACGGATGTATTTATCACATTTACGGTTGCTCCTGAATCTATAAGGGCTGAGAAATAAATATTCCCTGCGTTGAAATTTTCAAATACTGGTAACATCTTATTATTATTTGCACTTAAAAATGGTATTATTACTGGGGGGGACCTATAAATTATCTTGCCACCAAATTTTGGTCCTACGAATTTTGGGGGCTTATATCGTTTCCCTGGGATTCCCAGATGTTAGATGTAGAATTTTCATTTGTTCTGTTTTGGGTTCCTTGGTTATTACTTGAGATGGAGCTATTATATGGCTGCCGTCGGCTGATGTAATTTTCTCTTGTATTTCTGTTCCAACTATTACTGGGTTGATTTGTTCTTCCACGATACCCTCCTTGATATTGATATGTATTGCGTTGGAAATTTCGACTTTGGGTGGGATAATTACCTCCTGTTACAAAGGTGTTTCCTCGATCACCTCTTGGGGCGTACCCACTATAGTTTGTCCCCCTGGACAAACGGTTACCCGTTCCCCTAATGTTTGGTCGATTATTATTGTTTGCAAAACAATTTCTTGCGATATGTCCTAATCGGTTACATATGTAGCACCTTAATGGTTCATTGTTAGTTTGTGCCCTTAATTGATTATTGGGGGCAAAACGTACTTGTCTTGGTGGTGTGGTGGTTCGAATTTGATTTCAAACAGGTTTGGGCGATGATTCTCGGGAGAAAAATCGCGGAGAGGAATCCCTTGATCTTACAGGGGCTTTGCTTTCTACAGCATTTATTGACATTTTTTGATGCTGCAGGACAATCGAATCAATTTCTACGGCTCTTTCTATTTCCTGAACTGCTAGTTCTAGGTTATCAATATTTTTAGCTATCAAAAGGCGGTATAACTTTGGGTTTAGTCCCTGTTTAAATGCATTTAGTATGATTTTTTCATATAATTCCCCTTCTCCTGGACCGTATCGCGCTTCTGTTGCGATTCTAACCTTATGCAAGTACTCACGAACGTTTTGGGTTTGTTCGAAAGTAACTAGGCCATGTTTTAGTTTATTCAATGAACTTGTGTCAATGAATCTTTTCTGGAAGGCCTGTTGCAATAATTCTATTGAGTTAATTGTTGAGGTTGCTTCTGTACCTATTGAGTTTTCGATTTGTTTTAGGAATGTTAGCGCCTGTCCTTTCAATCTTAAAAGTAACATTTTTTTAATACTTTTAGGTCAATTTTTGTCATTTCCACAAATTGTCCTAAATGGATGTTGAATTGATCAACGTCCGTATCTCCTTCATATTCTGGTAATGATTTTGCAATTTCTACCGAAGTTGCAATAATTTGTTGCGCTTTTAATATTTCATCTTGTTCTTGTTCCATATTTATTGTATTTTTTTTTTAAATATGCGGTTTAAAATAATCTCAAAATTTTTTTTTAATTTTATTACTGTTTTATTTTAGTTTCTTAAAGATTTTGATATTTTTGAATGGGGTATACCTATATATAAGAAAAAATGCAAAAATAGAAATAAAATCGCACTGCACCTAAAAATTCAAAAAGCTAGGTAAAATTGCACTGCACTCAAAAATTAAAAAAATAAAATGTAAGTGATCATACTTGTCTATGTTAGTGGGCATTAATTGCGTAGGTATATTCAGTTCCTTTTTCTGCTTTCTTTACCCGACCGCGCCATATGTTACGGGGTGGTTTTGTTAATTAATGAGCTTGTGTTGTGATTTTATCTTAAGGGGGGTTTGCGTCGAGTTGCTTGGGACACTTTCAAGTCTTAATAGCTTAATGTGGATATGGGAGCTAAATTATTAATAAAATAAAAAGGCTTCGTATAGAATCCCCGGTAACCTGGGAGACAGGAACGTCTTAATAGCTTAATGTGGATATGGGAGCTAAATTATTAATAAAATAAAAAGGCTTCGTATAGAATCCCCGGTAACCTGGGAGACAGGAACATCTCAGTGTAGTTTGAGGTCTCCTGAAACAAATATAGATTCCCTTGGGACCGTACCTGAAAGCTAGAGGAACTGTACCTGATGCCCTAATACATAGACAAAAGATGATTAAATAAGGTTTATTTACAATAAGGTTTATTTACTTACAATATACAACTATTGACAAAACAGCTTCAATGACTTATTGCATGAAAAGGTGAACATGAGCAAAATTGATCTTGATAATTCGAATCCTTCCTTAAGACTAACTATTCGCCCTTGTGTTGGGCTCATATATCCAACGCGCGCACTTGCCGGACAGGCTTGGTGACCTGCAGAAGTTGACCTCCACTACTATTGGTAATATTTAATCATGTGACTAGTCTCGCACTTAAAAGCTGTTCTTATGGCAAGGATTTCTCTTTTGGTTTTGAGAAAAACCCATAGGTCAGAATAACTGGTTACTTAACTTGTTGAGTAACATTTACTTTATCTAAATGCACGTAATCCAACCGCGTTGGACTATGCAGACTGTTGAAAAACTCAAGGGTCGGAATAACTGGTTACTTGACTTGTTAAGTAACCTTTAACTTATCTAAATGCACGTAGTCTAACTGCGTAGGATCATGCAGACTTGATAAATTTAGCAACTGTTAAATTCTAAATGATTTTATCCAAACCTTTTTCAAATTGAAATTTACTAAAGGGGTGTGACTGAGAAATTTAGTCCTGAATTTAAGAGTTCCTAGAAGAGTATGGATGAGAGATTTGGTCCTATATTTGAGGATTCCTAAGGGGATGTGAATGAGGGATTTGGTCCTGAATTTTATAGAGGGGGGGGGGCTGGTCTATATGTTACACTAGGCTATATATTTGCATGTTAGGGGGGTAGGGATAAGGCTCATTTTTAATGCAAATGAGAAATTTTACCCTTAAGATCCTTAGGTTTTTCCAGATATTTGTTCTTCTGATTTCTAAATCTTAGAAATTTGCCAGTGTATGTATAGAGAAGGAAACATGTTTAGAAAATAGTTTCTAAAACATGTTTAGACACATTTTGCCTTCAGCCCTGTGGTAAAATTCTGGCAGTTCATATAACTGATTTACCAATAAAGTGGTAAGCTTTATTCCTTCTACTGCTTTTATTTTATTATTAAAGTATATAATAATTGCTTCTACTGCAAATTCAAATTTAAGCACTTTTTGAGCTGTTAAAAATGATAAATTTTCAATTAAAGGATGAGTTATTGCTTGTTTTCCTCAAAATGGCTACATTTTTTCAGTGCTAAAATTATTTATAATAAGGTCAGGTTAGTCAGTTGTATGAACTGTCATAGATTTACCAGCCCTGCTATACTTTACCCCCCTAATGTGCAAATACCTTCATTTAAGCAGAAGATCTATTTTGCAAGGTTTCACTTTTATTAAGACAAAGATTTTGAAATGTCAGTACCCTCAAGAGGGAGAAGAAGTAGAGGTATGTTCCCTTAAATTTTTTTTCCATGATGTATTTAATCTGTAGATCCATCCCTGAAAGTTTCATTTTCCTAACCTAAAGACTCCCCAATATGACAAAATGTAGCTTGTCTAGAATTTTACCCTGACAGAAAAAAAGCTGAACATATCACTCGATGTTTTTTTTCCTCTTTCCAAATATAATAATTACTTCACTTGGGAGTTCAATTTTAAGCCCATTACAAACCCACAAGGATGATATATTTTTCTCTCATTTTTGGCTAGCATATATAAAACAGTAAGAAAACAAACATTCTTACTTCACTATATGCAGAATAATTAAAGTTAGCACATTTCAACTACAGATCCACTATACACCCCCCCTCATGTGTAAATATATAGTCCATACAAAATAGCCTATATATTTCCCATGTGTTTTTTGGCTCTCAGTCTTGTCACAGTTCATTCAATTTATGGATAAGCTGGTATAAAAAGAGTGATGCTAACATGGGAGGCCAGCCATCCTGTGCTTTTTCATACCCATCCTGGATTTCTCCAGGTACCCATTTAGAAGTTGGGTCAACTCTGGTTAAGCTTACAGAGTCATTCCACTGACCCCCATTCCAAACCAAATAACCAGCACCACCAGGACTTGAACCTCTGTCCCCATGTACAAAGGATTTCACATCTAATGCACCAACTAAATTTTACTTTGGAAGTTTCAGAATAGATTTAAAGGAAACAGATGAAACCCAAGAAAAGTGTTTTGAGCCTCATTTCTTTGATAAATCTTGGGTCAGAGTCTTTCAAAGATTCTGTAAAAATGTTTGATGAATTGGAAAGAAAATTCTCTGTTGGCCTAAAATTCATCCTAAATTATTGGGATCATGGTAATATTTTCAACATCAATTTTTTTCATGCTCAAAATGTTCTTAAAAGCCTCAAGAACAAAGTCTCTTTTAACTGACTATTTTGCAGTAGCAATTACTTACAAGTTAAAAATTTATATTGGAATGGGTTAACCACTGGGTGGTCAATAGGGTTTACATTAATACTTTGTAAAATTTTTGGGAAAAAATATCTTCCATTCTGACCTAGATTTTGTTTGGTCTGCTTTGGTGGCCAATAAGAGGGGATCAGGAAACCTTAAGGTCTATAAAATCATTTAAATAGGTTTGGTGAAAGTGTCCAAATATGTGAGATATCAAAGGATGTTACCTAAATATGATAAGACATAGAAGTATTTAACATGAATGGCTGGATAATTTTAATATATATCACTTATTTTTATGGTATTTACCATGTTGTTGTATATTTAAATTGTAAAAAGTTTATAATTACACTCCATGAGCTACTGCCCCTAATATTGGTGCACTCACTTTTCTTAGTTTTAGATCCCTAATTTGTTGTCAGTTGCATTATTATTTGAGAGGCTTCTTCGTCAAGCTACGAGTGATTTCTATAGTGCTATATTCATTCTCCCCCCTCCCACTACCACCACCATATTTTATTGGAACAATATCTAGTGCTCAAAATATATAGCCTGCACCTGATCACATGGGATATAGATGGAGATTGTTTTCAACAATATTTGAGCCTTAAATAAACTGCCCTAGGTTCATGATCATGACCATCTCCCCCCAACCTTACACCTCAGTTTTTGTTCAAAATTTTGGCATGGATGCATTTAGAGAGTTAAACATGGTGTAAATGGGTAGTTGGTACCAATTCACTAAATATTGTATTTTTTTTTTATTGGGGGGCATAGAGTTGGGTGGGTTGTTAAAACAAAAAAAGTGTATCTGTAGATCGTAATTTTTTTTGGGCAGAACCCTCACAAAAATGCTACTTGGCTGCATACATGCTTGTAGAGATTTTCACTTAATTTTTGTTTTTTTTTGTTTTTTTTTACAACTTTGAGAAAATAGAAATCTAAGCTAAAACTAAACAAATAAAATGTGAAATTGACCTGTTGATTTTAAAAGCTGATGGTAATAGAAAAAAAGGTAAAAATGACTAAACAAATTCTCAATTGGTGTTTTTTTTTGCAAGATCATCAATGGCAGCAATGGATAAAATAAGCTGATTCATAATTGTTGAATTATTATTCATTAAGATATTCATATTGGGTCATCTGATTAATGAATAGTTTTCACTTGTATCTGACCAATAAAAAGACCTTATGTGAATTTTAGTGATCCATATTATAGCTTTAATTCATAAGGAACAGTGGGGGATAATATTTGATCTACGAGATAAATTTTTATGCATCATAATTACCTTAATTCACACTTCCAAGCAAATTAGTTGCAAGAACTGTGATGCTCCATAGTTGATGATGGTGATAGATCCAGTTGCTGTGTTAAGATCAAGCAACAAAACATTGGGACTAGAGAGTGCTGGAGAGATGCAATTTAAGCCCAGTTGGTAACTGCGATCACATGGTAGGTGAGGTTCAAGAACCATTCTCCAGCAATTTAGAGTTGGCACCACTGTACAACAGCAAATAATGTAAATGGTCCTGGCTAGTCTCATAAAATATACTGGGAGGGGGGTCCATACTTATCTTGGAGCAATTCCATATAATATTTATTGTGGTAACATGTATTATTACAACTGTAATTAAGTAGAACTTTGTTTGTTCTAGTTTAAATAATGGAGCAATCTGGGGAGTTAGAAGTTTCAAGTGAAACTACACAAAATGCAAACATTGGCTCAGTGTGCATAGTTGGAATTGAAGCTAATACAATTCCAAGGACTTTACTAGAAGTAAGTAATTTTTTTTTGTCACAGTTTTTTTTTGTTTTTAATTTATGTTTACCCAGGGGGAGGGAGTCACAATTGGTACTGAATTGTAGTTGGAGATTTTTGAAAAAAAAATTTGCCATTTAACTTTTTATGGTTAGAAGTAAATGTTTTTTTTGGGGGGGGGGGGGGATAAACGAGCTCCATTTCTGATTGATTAAGCACAAATCATGTGTTGACTTGTGGTTAGTGATATATACTAGCTGTTGGGGTGGCGCTGTTGGAGTCGTTACGCGCCATTGTACTTGTGTCCCTGTGTCCCACCTGTGAATATAGAAAGATATATATATATATATATATATATATATATATATATATATATATATATATATATATATATATATATATATATATATATATGTTTTTAACTACATAAAACTTGCGAACATACAACATTCTTCATTGTCCCATTGTCTTTGCATATAAATAGATTGTCAGTTTTACCGACTCTTGAACGTGCAACATAAAATTGTCCATGGGAAAAACAATCCGTATTCAGATCTATACCTGATTATTCCCCTTGAGCTGTGTTGATGGTGATTGCTAATCGAACATTCCCTGTCTCCCCGTCGTCATTTATATATCCACCTGTGCCCCCGGCATCCCCCTTGTAGTTGTGTCCTGGTCGTCATTTATAATCCCAGTATCCCGGTCGTCATTTGTGTCCCAGTGTCCCAGTCTGTAATTTCTCTTTGAGTGTCCCGGTTGTCATTTATATTCCCTGTGTCCCGGTGTCCCGGTCGTTATTTGTGTCCCAGTGTCCCAGTCTGTAATTTCTCTTTGAGTGTCCCGGTCGTCACTTATATTCCCTGTGTCCCAGTTTTTAGTTTTCTTTTTCTCCTTTATTTTTCAGTTTTTTCCTTTGTTTAGTTTTTTTTTCGTTTTCAGTTTTTAGTTTTTTAAGTTTTTTTTTATTAGTTTTTAGTTTTTTTTTCTTTTTAGTCGTTTTTGTAGTTTTTACCTTTTTTAAGTTTTTTTTCTTTTTTAGTTTTTTACCTTTTTTTTATTTTTTTAGTATTTTCTTTTTAGTTTTTTTTGTAGTTTTTACCTTTTTTAGTTTTACATATATATATATATATATATATATATATATATATATATATATATATATATATATATATATATATATATATATATATATACATATATATATATATATATATATATATATATATATATATATATATATATATATATATATCTATTTATATAAAAATATGTTGTCTGTGTGTGTGTCGAGTGACGTCATGTTTGTGTGTCGACTGACGTCATGTTATCGACTGACGAAATTACAGACCGGGACATTGGGACACAAATGACGACCGGGACACCGGCACATAGGGAATATAAATGACGACCGGGACACAAGGAATGTTCGATTAGCAATCACCATCAACAAAGCACCGGGACACAAATGACGACCGGGACACAGGGAGTATAAATGACGACCAGGACATAAGCAAAAAAAACTAAAAAAAAGGTAAAAACTACAAAAAAATAAAAAGAAAAAAAAAACAAAAACTAATAAAAAAACTGAAAAAGCTAAAAAAAACTAAAAAATAAAAAAAGGGAAAAAAATGAAAAAGAAAAAAAAAATTAAAAATAAAGGAGAAAAACAAAACTAAAAAAAATTAAAAGAAAAAAAAACTAAAAAGAAAAAAAAAAACTAAAAAACAGTAAAAACCAAAAAAAACTAAATAGAAAAAAAGGGGAAAAATACAAAAATTTATTTCATCATATACCATTTCAAAAACGAATGTATATACAGACCGGGACACCGGGATACAAATGACGACCGGGACACAGGGAATATAAATGATGACCGGGACACAGGGACACAACTACAACGGAGACGCCGGGGGGCACAGGGGGATATATAAATGACGACGGGGATACAGGGAATGTTCGATTAGCAATCACCATCAACAAATCTCAAGGGCAATCATTAGAATCTGAGGATTTGACTCGGGATGGTAAGAGGAAAAGGTAATATTCCTCCTTTCTAGTCTCTCCTTCAATTTTATCCAGTTTTATAGGTAATAATTGTTTTATCAATAATGTTAAACGTTGTATTGTAACAAATAATAGCTTGTTGTAAAACAGTATCACAATTAGTATAGGCTAAACGGTATTATCATAAACTGTATAATAAATTAGATTGAAAAATGATTCGATAATAAACTTTTTGTTCAAAAAACAAAAGCTCTTTACTTTTTTTTGCACTTAATCCAGATATGCTTGTAACATGTCCTTAAGATATTCTTTTCTGCACCGTTACCAAGAAGTTTTTTTTGCTACCCAGTAACGCATGCTAAGATTGAGCTGTTTTTTAGTTTTTCCCCCAATCAGTTGCGCCCCATTATAATACACACAATGCTATATGTATTAGACTAATATCAAAAGGAAATATAATGAAGCTCATAAAGCCGTAAATGGCAAATGGCTTTGTGGAAGCCATAAAGCCATACAAGACACAAAAAATGTCTTGAGATACGAGCACTGCAGCTGAGGTGACAGCTAGTGAAGGGGAAAGTAGGATAGTCCATATCTATAAAGAAATTAATGGGGATTTCAGGACTACGATCAAGGGTAAATATAGACAACTATTTATTAAAAAAGAAGACATTGACAATTCATAATACAGATATTTTATTATAAATTAACTCTTTAAAGATTAACAAATTTGTTTCATTTGAAGTCGAGCTATGTTTATAATTTGTCTTATCTATTCGTAAATACAGTATTATCTGTCAATTTACCTCTAAAAAAATGTCCTTCCCACTGCTCTAGATCTCTCTGAAACTTTCTCAATAGGGGGTGGACAATCAAACCCATAAATTCTGCAAATATAATTCAAGTTTTTTGAGAAACTGTGAGTATTTCATTTAGTCATAACATTGTTTTTTGTTGTTGTTGTTTTTTTCTTTTTATTGTAAAAACAATTTTGATTTCAGAGGCTGCTCTAGTTTTTAGCTATTTGTGTAGAAGAAAATAAGAGATATCGTGCATCTGGGAAAATTTGAAATTTGTAAGTATCTTGAAAACCAAATAAAAGAAAGCGAAAAGAGAGCTAACCGGTAGATGGAATTTCCATAGTTTAAAAGGTGGACTAAATAATAAAAAAAATCTTATTTACTGTATTAGCATGATTTTTATAGTAATTGTGAATTCAATAACGCACATAAGGGTAAACCGGTTCAATACGAAAAATTCATACTTTTCTATTTTCTCCATCATTATCTATATGTCATATAATTTCCCCCTTTTTTTAAGTACCCGTCCCTCATGCAATAGATTTATGTGTACATGCTAGAGTAAGTTGATAATTATTGTCAAGGCCGTATCCATGGGGAAACTGATTAGAAAGACAAACTTAGATCATATTCCCCACCAATTCTCAATGTGATCAATACTTGCTGTGGGGAGTCTTCCTGACCGCAGCCTAATATTCTTTCCTAATTGATTCACATGCTTAATAGCCACTATTCATCATGTTCATCATTTATGCTTACCCTGGAAAATCTTCCCAGCTGCTTATTTTCTCCCAATTCTCTCCCCAGGCTCAATAACCACTATTCATTATATTTCACGACCCCAATGATGTTGTCTCTTAAATTATTTTATGTTTTGAACTCACGCATCAAATACAACACATTTTTATTTACATACCCACACATTCGAGGCGAATACCGACCCTATCGGGGTTGTCAATTTGGGAGGGGGGTCAGATTGGAGCAGTCTTTTTTAGCCCTCTATGCCTTCCTTCTAGGTTTTGAAATGTTTTTTTTTTATCTTCATTAAACAAAACTGAAAAAATCCCTCCGCCCTTTATTTTAGTGATTTGGTGCCCCAGGACCCTGACTACTTTAGTATTATCAATATACTTTCTTCTTTCACCAAGTGGCACACAATCAACCCTGAAAGTAACAAGGAGTGTGAGGATGAAATCTGATTAATTGAATTAGTTAAGTGGAATTTTACACAGCTTTAAATTTCAAAAATCAAAAATTTGATTTGTAATAAAAAGATGTTCATATGCAGTTTAAGGTAGTTGTGGGCAAGACGGTATTCAGGGGTTGGGGGTTTGTTTCACCCTACCCCGAAATATCTGTCCCCTAAAAACTTGAATAATTTTGAAATAACCGAAGAAGAATCGAAGAAAATCATGGGTGTTAGATGTGAGTAGACCTAAGAGGGTTCCAGGGGGCGAACAATGTTTTATATTTAGGTCTTAGATGTTTTAATTCAATCACCAACCTTGAAGCATCACTTTTTTCAATGAACCTTGTAAGTAATGGGTTCTCCCCTAATCTCTCTGACCTGACAATAAATGTGAACATTCTTTTTTGACCAGTCAAAATATTTTCAATTTGTTTTTAAACGCTAGAAATTTTCACATCCCAACTTTTACCCTCATTCCCGGCCACAACTCTATGAACAACATCTAATTCTTTCAGGAACTCTAATTGGGTGGGGGGTCACCCTCGTCTCTTACGTTTTAAAAAGTAGCTTTTTTGGTATTTTCATTGAACAAAAAAACACAATACCTACCCCGCCTAGATTTTGAAAAATACCTGGTTTCTACCTTAATTAAAGGAATGACGTATGGGCGGATGGTTGATAGACTTACCTATCAACAAGTGAATGAGATAATGTTTTATACTATCCTAAAAAGGGCTTATGCCATATTTGCCTCTATCACAATCCCTGAGTGGCCGAATTCAAACTTTGGGGTTGAAAGACAAAGAAAAAGGACGAATTCATAAAAAAAAAGTTAAAAAAGAATGATGCACTTAAAAATAGAAGAATGTAAGAGTAAGAATGGAAAATCTAACTGGCAAAATGAATTAATCATTTCTTAACTATTATTTAAAACTGTAATTTTATCAATTCCTTGAAAAAAATATAAATATTTTTAGCACATTAAAAAGCACATTAAATCAATTCATAGCACATTAAAAGATAAATTATATACATAATATAATACTCAAACAAAATACATATACAGAAAAGGTAAAACGGATATTAGTAACTTAGAGAGGAAAGAAAACAAGCTAACATAAACAGTACAAGTAATAGAACAAGTAATAGAAAGGAAGGAGTTAAGTTTTTCCGTGATTCTGCTCATCTGCTCAAAATTCTGCTCATCTCGGGCGCTGAGCGCCCAAGATGAGCAGAATCTGGGTGGGAAGTTTCTTTTTTTTTTTCTGCGACGATTTATCATTATATTTTATTGAAAAACGAAGGCACGACATACCTCTCCTCCACTTGAACATTTCTAACCTAATTTTTTTAGAAAAAAAGAGTAAGGTATAGAACTTTACCTTCTTTGAGTGAACAGAATCCACGGGAAATTGTCATTATTATTGTACAATTATGTGAGTTTGTTTTGTGTTATTATGTTTGTTTTTGCTTTGCAGTCGTTGTGTTTTTTTTTCATTTTTATTGTTATGTACCATGTATTTTTGTGTGTGGTATTATCATATGCTATTATTTTGTGTATTTTTTTTTTTACCATGGCCCGAAATGGTTTTTGTTACAATAAATATCTATCTATTTATATTTTTGTTTAATTCTTCAATTTTCATAATTACTATTATTTATGTCTTTATTTATTTTATATTATTGTTCATTATTATTATTTATTTTGTTCATTATTTATTTGCTTAGGATATAGTAGCATAATACATGAGAGAAAAACAAACGTAAAATAAGTTTTGCGGCTGTTTTTTTTTTGATTTGATTTTTGATAATTGTTGTTGTTTTTTGCCGGCAGGAGGGGAAGGGTATTCTACCTGTATTGATTAATAGACCACATTATATTGTATTGGTATTTGATAGTATGTGTTTTGTAAACCAAACTGTTAAGAAGTAACGATAACCCTATTATTTAGGTTTGCCTCACGAACGTCTGATGCTGTTAGTCGAACTTTGAAGGGAACACCAACCATGTTGAAACGAACAGTATCATCGATCCTTCGACCGATGCACTCCACTGCGAGTTTGGGCAGCTCCTCGGTATTCAGCGACTCGTCAATGTCGCTTAGTGTTTCAGAAACGAGTAACTTAACAGTAAGTTAGTTTAATCAGCTCTTACAAGTAAGCAAAAAACATTCATGGCTTACAAAACAAATAAAAATGGCTTTTTTTTGTTCCTAAAAGAGTTCCTAAAAGAATATATTCTTTATATATTCTCTAATATATTCTTGCAGAATCCAAATAGAGAATTGACTCGGCACCCTCTCATATATACGCTCGTAAGAGCAGTTTCTTCGCTTGATATGGAACTACAAAAACATATATTTTAGTTGTTACTTTTTTTCAAGAAACAAAATTCAAATTACCTTCCGAAAATTTTTTCCTTTTTAGGATTTTAGATTTTGTGGCACATGGCACATGTCCCGGAAACCAGAGAGATTTTTTAAATTTGATTCTACTTGTTCTTTTGTTAACTAACAGTTATAAATATCATAGTCTGGTTATGCAGTTCTACCCATTTAAACATGGTTTTGATATTCGTGAATCGTCAAAATATAAATTTTTGGGTATGGATTCTCAACTTCTTTTAAGACATTCACTGAAGGAATGTCAAATTTCTTCAAGGTATGATCTCCATCTCCGTGAAAATACGAAATGTTCGATATGTTAAATTAGAATTTCAAAAAGTCTGGATTTTTTTTAATGAGTACGTGAACGTCACGTAGTCAGGATGAAATAGTACAAAAATTATACCAGATGACTGTCATATAAGCCAGGTTTCATCAGGAATCAGAATTCCTGAGAAAAAAAAACGAGAAAATATTTAATAATAATAAATTGAAAATGTATTTGTAACGAAACGGAATCCACGAAAGTGAATCGACTTGGCATATGACGGTGGTCTTATCTACTCAAGTGTCCAACACGTTGTCAGGTTTGCAAACAACCATTACAAAACAATTGAACAAACAGTTTACAAATCAATTTTTTCCTTCGTGTCATTACTTCTTTCTAGTTAAAATACCACATGTATTGTAAAATCAACTTGTGAACAGAACGTATAAATAAAAAAAAAGGAAGGAAACTGAATTTCTTTAATTTATTATTCCTAATAACAGAGACGTACAAGGGGAAGTGGGAGTTCCACCCCATCTCGAATTCCTGAATTCGTCCTCTTTGCCCTCCCCCCAAAAAATTTCTTTCATACGTATCTGCCCTGGAACAACAAACAAGTATTTCAAAACGGCTTGCTTTATATATATATATATATATATATATATATATATATATATATATATATATATATATATATATATATATATATATATGTATATATACCTTCTTAAATATTCCCATAGTTTTTTTCCCGAAAGAGAAAGAGAAAAAAGTTAAAATATAAAAAAAATATTTTTGAAGTAAAAGGGGAGGGACAGCTTACTTATTAAATGCAATAATAAGCATACGCTTAAAATTTTGAATTTGAACGCACATAGCGCCTAATCAAAAGAATATTTGGTTAAAAAGTAGCAAAATAAATAAAAAGATGAAAAGATATTATCAGTCAGAGACGTGCCACGAAACTGTTTGTGTCCTGGCGTTCGGATATTATTCAAGCAAATTTTCATGCCTCCGTATATTTGACAAGAGGCTGCTAAAATATATTTCTGACCTAATTCAATAAGTTGTTTTTACCGGCTGCTATAATCTAAAGATATTATGTGATATTTTCGTAAAACTTAAATTCGGTTTTGTAGAATATTTTTTGAAATTTTACGGAAATCGAAGGACAAATTCTTTAAAATATTTTCTGTATGAGAAAAATCTCTGGTAGGTATCACATATTGTATTATTTAGTATTAACACTGGTCTTTATTATTACACATAACGACCGAAATGATATCAGGATTTTTCAAGCTAGAGCTTCTAAAGTATTTTCGGTCCTAGTCATATTATTTCTCCCCTACCTCTTACAAAGAAATTATTTTCTACGCATCGAGACTCAACCATTAAAACTACCCCAAATAAGAGTTGGGTTGCTGCAAGACTAAATTCCCTTAAATTTTCAAACTACTCATTTTGATGTACTCCTTGAATAGAAAGTAGACAAGATTTAGGAAAAGGAAGGGTTTAACTTGATCCCCTTTCCCATCGTCCTTTTGGGTACTAAACAATTACTGCCAACTCGCTGCAACAGTTTCTGAGGGTACCATAGCCGTGCGGACTTCATCGCAGTCTGTTTAAAGCTGCAGTTTTTAATCACTCCAGTTAAGTTCTAATTTCCGTTGTTCCAATTTCCCTAAGTCCTTTGTTATGACCTCTTTCTAGTCCATTAAAAGACGACCTGCCTTTGGTTTGGCCCTATTAGGGGGCCTGAAAAAAAAAAATTTGACAATCTGTCATCCTTCATCTTGGCTGTAATAGTTAGAAGTGCGACATATTCCATTTTTGTAACTTTTCAAGAGAGCCAAAAAACGGAAAAAAGTTCCGTGTTTGAAAAAAGGAAACATATTCTAAACCAGCTTTTTCTGCTCTTTTCAGTGGTATAAATTAAATTCAAGTATTTTGAATATTCCGATAAATTAAAGTTAACTATTTATTTTATGGTTTATGTATCATTTTTAATTAGAAAAAAAGAGACAAATTCCTGGTCCCCATGTTATAGCCTCATAAGGTTATCCTCTTCTGTCATTCTGAATTGCAACAAAACCTGATAAAAAGAGATTTACGCCAGTTAGCCTATGTCTCTTTTTCTCTTCGTAACGGTACTTGATAGGAGAACTCTGACTTTACCAGTCAATTTCTCGTGCTGAGTTTACCCATGACACATACATAACTCATTTTCGACCAAAATATTTTTTTTCGTACATTTAATTGTCACAGCCGATCTGTAACTTTTATTGCTTAATAGCCCTAGAAGGATGACTGAACCTCATTTTTCGCATATTTAATTTAATTAGCTTAAATCGTTAGATAGGGAAGAAGAGAGTGATGTAGCTACGTCAAGGGGATTGATGTTTATTTTCTCAGAATATTTTTGACAAATTCTTTTAATTTATTTTTTTTCAATTTTAGCCATTATTCAGCAATGCGTTAATAGCCCTAAAAAGATGGATCGAATCTCATTTTTCGCATAGCTTATTTTTCTTTATGTACGCATAGTCAAACGAGTACATCAAATTATCCCTTGAAAATTCCTCTGGAAAACACCTACCATATCTATCTCTGCCTTTTGAAGTGCCCATATTGCAGAGCCAAATTTGAAAATAATATAAACGTGGCTTCCAATATTCTAATCTTAGTTTGAAGGCTTATTCTCCCATTGAAGTAGGTACTTTTTAACAACTTTAAGTAATAATCTGTAGGGCCGACGCAAATTGCAGCTAGCCTGAATGATATAATGAAAGAAATTTAAGATAGTTTGAGGCCATAAATCTCGGAAGACAGACATCCAATACAATCTTTGTTCATTCTTTATACGCCTTGAAACTTCGTTCTTGTAAACATCTCTTCCCCCTAATACTTGTCTAGTGGGCTCACTGATAAGCTTTGGAATATTTGCGCTTGAATACCCACTTTTGAGGTAATGGATCCCCTCTACCCCACCAATGACTGTTGCAATCTAAAGGCTGGACCCGTGCGCGTGTATGTTCCTAAACTATCAATATAAAACAAATATACTAATTGTTTCGGCCAAAGTTTTACTATCCAGTTTGAGTTCTATCTTTGTCCTTTCTTTTCAACTTTGACAGTCCCTTCTTATAAAAATTTCCCCCTCAATGGCTCCTCCTCTCTTGAAAATCTTCCCCTTCCAATTCTTGCTTAAAGAGTTCATGGTTAAAATTTCAATCGAAAAAGAAATTTATTGTAGACTATGGAAGAAGAGTTGATGTTCAGCCAGATTCTTTTTTCAATTTTTTTTTCAACAGTCAATTATTATAGCTATTTTTAATCTTGTTACTTTAATTTCTGTTATTGAGCCGGATTCTAGAGTGATTTATGTAATTCTTAATTCAGTGACTTATCCACCGTCCCCATGTGTTCTTGCTTACAAATCCAGGTGTGAGAGCTATTACTCTTGTCTGAATTTTAACCATTCAGAGTAAGTGCAGGATTTAAAGATACTTTATAAGCGCTCTATACTCTGACTGGTTAAAACCAAGTTAAGAATTTTATCTTTTGGACACTGTTGTCAAGTTTTGCCCGAGCTACAATAAAATATGCGTTCCGAAATTTCAGATAATATTTTTCTGTATTTACAAATTCTAATTGAACTAAAATATTTGCCCTTTTTTACTTAATATGAGGGTATAGGGGGTTGAGTTCGCAGCTGTCAGTCTTTCTAGGATGAAGGGTATACCAAATAATTAATTATAATTAATTTTCACAAATGACTCGTGTGGATAAAAAAAAAAAATTACCCGTGACTACTGAACAATATTCATTAGCATGTGCATTATTAGAATAATTGGACTGTTTCAAGCATAATTGGTATGATTGACCAATCAGATTGGAGGTTGAATGCAAATTGCTTTGAAATTAAAAGAGATTAAAGGATTAAACAATAATTATCTATCAGCTTAATAAATTCAGAAGAATATATAAAAATATAAGAAACAAATAAGTAACAAATAAGTAAACAATATAAGAAACAAATATATATAAGAAACAAACTATGGTTGAGATAGGCTTTTCAAACCAAAGTATTTCCAATTCAATTACCCACTTCTCTTCTACAGGTACGACCCAGTGGTGTCGATTCGCTCAAGAGAGTGAATGGGACAAAATGTACTTTTGAATGTCCATGGGGATAAATTTATTGTTCTTATCATTTTTTTTCAATGACTATAGCAAAAACAGGTATTTTCTTAAAGTTAGGGGGGTACATGCACCCACACTATCAATTAATACAACTGATGTAACGTCAAAATTAAAAAATAAGCTGTTCATAAATTTGGCTTTGTATTAATAAGTTTAACTACTTTGCTTTGGGCATTAATTATTTTATATGATCATTTAGCTTTAACGAGGATGAACAATAGCTTCCCGGAAAGGTTTCTTTTAAAAGGACCGTGAATAAGTTCTTTTTTTTTACAAAAATAAATGCAAGGATCCACTGCCCTTGCTTGTGGACTATTTCTAACACTTTTGAAACTTTTGACCTAACTACTTTAGACGTTTTTCCAAGTTCTACTAACGTCAAGCTTTATGGACATTTTCAAAATCAATGAAAATAATAAGTTGTTTTATAGTCAACATAATGCTAAAATGGAGATGCGTCGCCATTTTAGATTCCATGCCTGGATTGCTAATGACATCTATTTAGAACTTGTTCAAGATCCTTTTATTTTTATAGAACTGTTATATTCAGATAAATGAAAGTTTCGTGAATCGGAAAAAGTGTTAAATAATATAAAATAAAAATATTTAAAAAAATCTGGAAAGTAATCGCTCAACCTAATGATATACTTTGTTGATTAATTAAATCACCATCTTTACTGTGATTTGGATTCCTAAAATTCGAGTAGCTGGATAAATATTTTTAAATTAAATATAAACCATCTGTTTAGCCATTTATTTAAATATTACTTAATTTTGTATTATTTATTTGTCTTGTTTGTTCTTTATCTGTCTTGCTTGTTTGATTTACTCTGTTTTATTTAAGTTACTATTTGTTTATTTACTTTTGAAAACTAATGTTTTAGATATTGCTGCTATAATTCTAATCAAAGTTTTTTTTTTTGTGCAAAAACATTAACTTTTAGTCACACTTGCTCAGTTTGGGTACTGCCTCTGTTTGATCGTTTTCGCATGACGAAATTTATAGTCGCCTGTCACAGCTTTACGACTCGGATTGTAATTAAACACTTGTGTGAACGGCACATTAGGGAGTTTTTAGTCTTTTCTGGATTGCATTCTGATTGCAACTTGGCATTACAGTTCTTATTGCATTTTCTGATTTAGATTAAATATTGTAATTAGTTTCATATTTTTTACTATTTATCAAACTAGTCGTTCCTCACATTTGAAATTCTGCGTAAAGAAAATGGTATCTTTTGGGCATTTTTGATTTATGTTTATATGGTTAATTCTTACGTTGGTTGCAGTAATTCAAGGTGTGCCATGCTACATCATATTAATTTACACGAAAACAAAAAGATTACTTTGGGTTTTTTAGACTGATTTCGCCTGACCTCTCAATTTTAACGTTTGGAGAACAACGCTTCTGAAGTACTAATAACTTTTGGGAAAAAAGTGCCCCCTATTTTTTGGGGGGAGGGAGGGGTCTCAAATCCTAGAATTAGTTTGTCAAGTGCTGTTTGTTTATGAGAGGAAGAGGAGTGGAGGGAATCAACGAACAGCTGCTTTTCTTTAATGTAAAAAAAGTTGACAACCCATTGTTTCCCTCGGACCAACCCGTTGTTCTTAAGCATGGAAGATATGGCAAAATCGCCATTTCCCTTAAACAGCTCCATTTTCTTGCCATTTGAATGAATAGAAAAAAGAGGATATAAAAAATTTCGTTATCACCTGGCTTTTCACAGCCTCACAGCCTTTTCCAAAGCCTAACAAATTCGAAGAAATACATTTGTACGCTACTATTTTCCCTATCGGTTTTATTTTTTTTTTTTTTTTTTTTTATTTTTTTTTTTTTTTTTTTTAGCTGTACCATGTACATGTATATTTTGTGGATTCAGCAAAAAGACAGGAAAATTTCTCTACAAACATTGCATCCTTTCTAAATTTCAAATAGTTTGCATCAAAGCTACCCTCTGATTAGTGAACCTGAAAATTAAGCTTGAAAGTTGAATATAGCCAAACTCAGCAAAATCACGAAAAAGGTACACGATTGCATCCAATCCCAATGAAAACAAGAAAAAAAAAATGCTTTTAGACTTTTATTTCTCCAGGACCCTTCATATTAATCTCAGGAAATAATGCTATAAAATCCAAAATATAACTATACTTATAAACATTCTTTATTCATACACATTCTCCAAAACATACAATATAAAAATAAAAATGTTAAGTCACTAAAATTACTACTTTAACCAAAGCACTTGTTCGATTGCTGCACTTAGAAAGCTAAATTACGAGGACGAGTAACTTCTACCACGGAACTTTTAGGAAAGCAACAGCTCTGTGGTCGAAATCCATCTATATTTAAAGTCAAAAATTTGAAGTTTCTCGGCGCTGGTAAATTAACTTGCAATTTCAAATAAAATATAACTTAACTTTAATCTTCACTTATAATCCTCGATTAATTTGCATAAAACTATAATTTGCATACGAAATTAGCTTTGTGCAATTTCTCCTAACGTATTCTGATTATCTTTTCGTACTCAAACATCGGAAAAATCATTCTTGCAACCTATAAGAAAGGGAGCCGCTAAAAAACTTCATCTTAGGTAATTATTGTTAAAACTTGCATTGGTAATAAAATAAAAATTTGTAAATGATATTCTGAGCTATTCTGAATTTGAATCCTGATGACAAATATTGAGAACAATTTCTGATATGTAATATCCGAAACTGGTAATAATAAATGTGGTATATTCTAAAAATAAAACGAAAAAAAAGTCATTAAAATGCTGATCCAAAACACCTAAGAAATTAGAAAAATCGCACAAAGATTTCCAGAAAAATCTGGAAAGTAATCGCTCAACCTAATGATATACTTTGTTGATTAATTAAATCACCATCTTTACTGTGATTTGGATTCCTAAAATTCGAGTAGCTGGATAAATATTTTTAAAATAAATATAAACCATCTGTTTAGCCATTTATTTAAATATTACTTAATTTTGTATTATTTATTTGTCTTGTTTGTTCTTTATCTGTCTTGCTTGTTTGATTTACTCTGTTTTATTTGAGTTACTATTTGTTTATTTACTTTTGAGAACTAATGTTTTAGATATTGCTGCTATAATTCTAATCAAAGTTTTTTTTTTTTTGTGCAAAAACATTAACTTTTAGTCACACTTGCTCAGTTTGGGTACTGCCTCTGTTTGATCGTTTTCGCATGACGAAATTTATAGTCGCCTGTCACAGCTTTACGACTCGGATTGTAATTAAACACTTGTGTGAACGGCACATTAGGGAGTTTTTAGTCTTTTCTGGATTGCATTCTGATTGCAACTTGGCATTACAGTTCTTATTGCATTTTCTGATTTAGATTAAATATTGTAATTAGTTTCATATTTTTTACTATTTATCAAACTAGTCGCTCCTCACATTTGAAATTCTGCGTAAAGAGAATGGTATCTTTTGGGCATTTTTGATTTATGTTTATATGGTTAATTCTTATGTTGGTTGCAGTAATTCAAGGTGTGCCATGCTACATCATATTAATTTACACGAAAACAAAAAGATTACTTTGGGTTTTTTAGACTGATTTCGCCTGACCTCTCAATTTTAACGTTTGGAGAACAACGCTTCTGAAGTACTAATAACTTTTGGGAAAAAAGTGCCCCCTATTTTTTGGGGGGAGGGAGGGGTCTCAAATCCTAGAATTAGTTTGTCAAGTGCTGTTTGTTTATGAGAGGAAGAGGAGTGGAGGGAATCAACGAACAGCTGCTTTTCTTTAATGTAAAAAAAGTTGACAACCCATTGTTTCCCTCGGACCAACCCGTTGTTCTTAAGCATGGAAGATATGGCAAAATCGCCATTTCCCTTAAACAGCTCCATTTTCTTGCCATTTGAATGAATAGAAAAAAGAGGATATAAAAAATTTCGTTATCACCTGGCCCGTATCCAAGGGGAATATGGAGGGTTATCCAGTTTGAACACTCCCACCCCCGGAGATTTCTGTCTGACTCTTACAAACGTAACAAAAATACATGTTTGCATATTTTTGCACATATAAGCCTTAATAATTGCTAGTCTTTGTTTCGACCTCCTCCCCCCTGCGTATCAATCTTGTTTGTATCCTCTTCTGAAGCAATTGCTATAATCTGATATATAGAAAACTAATGTTGTACGGATTTGTGCTCGGTCACTCTGACTTTAATTCGCGTTTGTTTGATTTTTTCACTACATTTTAGTTTGTTTTCAATATTATTTTATATTTTTTTTTGCATGTACTCGTAATTGAAGTATTTGTGAAATAAATACCGACTATATCTTCCTGAATTTTGCAAATAAATCGACTAAAAAAGAGCCATGTCTCCCTCCTCTTTTCAGCTAATAGTGATTGTACAGCGTACATCCTTTCAAAGTTCTAGAGTCTTCGAAACAGATTTTGGTTAATATTCGTTGTCAATGAAATAGATGGAGCTTAATGTTGCAAATATTTAAAATACGGGATTACGCGAAAAGTTAGTACCGGAAAATTGTATTATTTTGAATTCGACAGAAACGTAGTGGAAAAACTTGGAATAAAATGAAAGTGACCCAGAAAGTTCGTTTCTGCATAAGTCAGAATTTTGATCTTACAGCGTTTGCTCAAGAGGGGGGCAAAGATAAGAGTATTACTGGACTAAAATTAAAACTTTTAAGCAAGAGTGTATCCAGGATTTTCGTTCGGTCTTGGGGTACAAAAAACTTAAAAACATATTTAAAATATTATTTGCAATTGTGACGTTTTTACGAGGTGGACATTTTTTTTTTATAAAAATGTCCGATAACTCCCTGGACACGGCCTTACTTTTAAGTTTCCCGGAAATTAAATAAGGTACACGAAATTGGTCAAGCCAATCGATGCATTTTAGTAAGCTGAAGAATATATGCTATAAATCACGGTTTGTGTACAGATGTCTAGTACTCCCTTTAGATTTATCACAGTTGTAATGTGGAATTTCTTCTTTTTTATCTTCTATTCCCTCAGTCACGATCGAAACCTATTAATTCAGAACATGTGGTAACACATTAAGAATATACTTTTTTTATATTTTTAATTTGTGTTTATAAGATTTATTTCTAAGTGTTGACTTCCTTCTATTTATCTCATTCAAAATAATAATTAATTAATAGTAATATCAGATCAGTTATAGGCTAGGACCCCATTTGTCAATTTGTTCTGAATCAAAATACAGCACACTATATTATACGCTACTAATAGCATACCCATCGCACATTGCCGCCATCTCAAAAGAAATAAATTCAAGAGCCCCCCCCCCCCCCTCTTAGCGAATAATTCCTTTTGTGGAAAATTCTCCCCTGTGGAAGTTTCCTCCCGCATATTAATTAGGATCGTATTTTAAAACTTACAAGTACATGAAAAATTCCCGCCTGGAAAATTGTTCCCCAGAAAAGTTCCCACTTAGAAAATCCCTTTTCCCCACTGAACTTACTAATTACGTGAATTGTTGTTTAATTTTGGGTTTTCAAAAAACTGGGTTGCCAAATACCCAGTTAAGTGCCAATGAATTGTTTACCAACTCATTGATAATTTTTAGTAACTTTTACCAACCGAAAGCAAATTTAGTAAATTGTGGCGGAATTGTGGCAAAGATCATTATAAAATTAGTATAAAAAAAAACGCTCAATCGTAAAAACCACCGAATGATTAAAATTCTGCAATCGAGTTAATTGATCGTCTCTCGTATTTTGGAGAGGTGGTCAGAATAAATGGCTCATTGAGGTAAAAATATTTTAAATAATTTGGGTATTGAGAGGCGTTTAAAATGACAAAAAAAAAGAAAAGAAAAAATGGGAAAACAGAATAAGTAGATCTATGAAGTATGAATGTACTTTAGGGGGGTTTTGACCGGGACCAATATAAGGGGAGCTGCAGACCCCCCCCAAAAAGAAAATTAAGGGGAGTATACCCATTAGCACGGACAATTTAAGTGGTAATAGCATTTTGAGAAGAGCTTAACAATGGCGTAAAGTATTTTCTAGGGAACGGAGTACAATCATATAGGGAACAGAGGGTGGTCCGGGAAAAAAACTGCTGAAAATTTCGAACGCATGTGGAGACCCAGAATATGTTTTTGGCTTTGGTCAGTGTGAAACTTATAGGCGTAAGTTGCTTGGGCGGAACAGTAGCATGCGTAAGTCCTTGGTCCAGAAAGAACTCTCACCCCCCCCCTGCTCTTTTAAACGAAGCCGAAAACTATCCCCGATCAGTTCGACACTCGTATCTTAAGTCTCTAAACTAAGAAGACCCCAATGCAGAAGTTCCTTTATATTTCACTAACGAAAACCGGAGAAAATTAAATTAAAGAAAATTGTGACAAAGATTCGTAGCAACTTGCAGGCAAGGATGCACCCAGGATTTTGTTGCTCTAGGGGGAGGGGTACAAAGAAAACTTTAAAAAACACCAAAAGTTTGTTTTTATCCATTTTTGTTAAGTTTCACGAGTCGGAAAGATTTGTTGTTGTTTTTTGGATGGAGGGGGGAGGGCAAACTCTGACCAACCACCCTAAGTATGCCCACTGGAATGCGTCGCACCAATTTTAAACTAGTTCATTCTTTCGTTTCTGGATAATTTTTCTAATTTCTTAGGTGTTTTGGATCAGCATTTTACTGACTTTTTTTTCGTTTTATTTTTAGAATATACCACATTTATTATTACCAGTTTCGGATTTTACATATCAGAAATTGCTCTCAATATTTGTCATCAGGATTCAAATTCAGAATAGCTCAGAATAGCATTTACAAATTTTTATTTTATTACCAATGCAAGTTTTAACAATAATTAACCTAAGATGAAGTTTTTTAGCGGCTCCCTTTCTTATAGGTTGCAAGAATGATTTTTCCGATGTTCGAGTACGAAAAGATAATCAGAATACGTTAGGAGAAATTGCACAAAGCTAATTTCGTATGCAAATTATAGTTTTATGCAAATTAATCGAGGATTATAAGTGAAGATTAAAGTTAAGTTATATTTTATTTGAAATTGCAAGGTAATTTACCAGCGCCGAGAAACTTCAAATTTTTGACTTTAAATATAGATGGATTTCGACCACAGAGCTGTTGCTTTCCTAAAAGTTCCGTGGTAGAAGTTACTCGTCCTCGTAATTTAGCTTTCAAAGTGCAGCAATCGAACAAGTGCTTTGGTTAAAGAAGTAATTTTAGTGACTTAACATTTTTATTTTTATATTGTATGTTTTGGAGAATGTGTATGAATAAAGGATGTTTATAAGTATAGTTATATTTTGGATTTTATAGCATTATTTCCTGAGATTAATATGAAGGGTCCTGGAGAAATAAAAGTCTAAAAGTATTTTTTTTCTTGTTTTCATTGGGATTGGATGCAATCGTGTACCTTTTTCGTGATTTTGCTGAGTTTGGCTATATTCAACTTTCAAGCTTAATTTTCAGGTTCACTAATCAGAGGGTAGCTTTGATGCAAACTATTTGAAATTTAGAAAGGATGCAATGTTTGTAGAGAAATTTTCAAATTTTCCTGTCTTTTTGCTGAATCCACAAAATATACATGTACATGGTACAGCTAAAAAAAAAAAAAAAAAAAAAAAAAAAAAAAAAAAAAAAAAAAAAAAAAAAAAAAAAAAAAAAAAAAATTAAACCGATAGGGAAAATAGTAGCGTACAAATGTATTTCTTCGAATTTGTTAGGCTTCATAACGTATAACGTCTGTGATTTTGCTGCGTTGGGCTTTGTTCAGCTTCCAAGCGTAGTTTTCGGACTAATAAGTGGGAGCTAAGATTTATGGCAAACCATTTCGAAATGAGAAAAGATGGAAAGTTTTAAAATGAATTTTCCTCTCTTTCTGTTGAACTTGACAGAAGATATAAGGACGTAATGCTACTAGAAATTTATTAGGGACAAAATTTGTGTGGATATATGCTTTTTAAACGAGGCTCTTGGTTTGAGCTTGGACTTATATCGAATGTGGATCATCTTGGTCTCAAGTTTGATGTGAAATTAAACAGCCCAGATTATATAGAAAGGTGCAAGTGGAAAAAAAAGGATTAACTTTAGTTTGTATCAGTCAACGTGTGGCAAAATTTTGGGCAAAATAAGAGTCCTCTTCCAGCTTATTATATAAACATGCACAAACAAAAAAAAAAACACAAAGCTAAAAGAAGATAAATTCATTTGGGCGCTCATTCAGAGCTCACTCGAACAGAAATCTAAAGTTCTTCTTCCATTTTTAAGAGTGAGAAGTGATTCGAGGGACAAGCTCCGCCCCCTAGCCCATTAATTCCCCAAATATATCGGATCAAAATTTGAGTTAAGAAGTTTGATCAGCATAGTTGAAAGGCACAATGACTACTTATTTTATGTATTTACCTCTTGCTTGTCTATTTAAGGTCCCAATTGCGATTCAATCTTCATGTGCCGAAACTTGCTTAGTCCGCAGCTGTACCTAATGCAGTTGTTAGGTAAGGTAAAAGGAAAAGAGGATGGAGTTTTTGCAATTATGGGAACTATGCCAAGTGGAGGTCTAAGATGTGATCTAAGATTGGCGCAGTCTTCAATCTCTTTGTAAAACAAAAATAGAAGACAAAGCATCCACGGATGAGCTGAAAATGAAGGAATCATGTCAAAAGTAGTTAAACGCAGTGCCACGATCCCTTAGGAATAGTGGTAGAATCATTATTCGAAGGTTTTGGGTCTAAAACTGATTAATTGGAAAAGGAGCATGATGAATCACGTCTTGATTCACTTCTGAAAAGAAGACATTATTTTGTGATATCTCAGAAGTGTTTGGAGAGATCTTCGCCAGTTGAAGGGTAACAAGGCTACCTTGATTGTGTTGGTGGTAATTAAATATGTATTGATGGTGTTACCATCCCCTACTAGTTTCGTTCTGTATTCGTTACAAACATCCTGGAGAAATGAAAAATACAAATGAGTATGGAGGCTACAGGTCAAGTAAGTTGAGCAAGGTATTGAAAAGATTGGTCATTGATGAAAATATACCGAAATGTGTTATAGATTTTGGGCAGTTTTGGTTCCAAAACTATTTAAACTGTGCTTTCGCCATAGACTTCTAGAGCGCATTCTTGCCAAGGCTGATTCCCTTGGGCTGTCAGTAGATACATTTAGTGTTGAAGTTTCCGCTGTGTTTGATTCGCTAATCCAGTCTGCCGTCTTCTGACCATTGTTCAAAGTTTTATGCACCAATAAACACATTTTGGAATCATAATACTCTTATTATCCCTCAAAAGGCTCCATGGCTAGGGATACAAGGCGGATGAAAAAAAATAAAATAAAATATGCCGATGTGAACCCCATATAGTAGCTTCGTAATCGTATTAGTGTCCTAACAGCTATATAAGATTGAAACTTGTTATTGAAAGGCTTAGTGAGATTGTCAAAGTACAAAGAGAATAACTACAAGGTTCTGTCCTAACACATTAATCTCGCAAAATTTCTGGTGGACTCAACTGTGACATTTGTAATTTGAGTCTAATATGCCATGCTTGTGATTTACTTATGTCGAGTTTCTCTTTAAGTACATTGTAGGATGTTTAGATAAGCTTGTCACTAATCTTAGTGAATATTCTAATATTTACGCTTGCTAATATTTTAATCTTAGTTTGCAGATCTATTCTTCCAAACTTTTTAGGAGTGAAAATACACCTTGTAACTTGGCTATTCTACTTATAACACATTCACCACATTTGTCATCTTTACTAGTAGTATATCAAGTTAAGTGCTATCCGCTTGATCGATTTTCTCGTTACGAAAATAAAACCTTAAATTTTAATTTTCATAAGATTAATTTCTAATTTTCATAGGATAGTTGAGTTTTTTTGTTGTATCGAGGTAATTATTCTATAGAATTTATGATTTTAGTTTAATCTGGTTCTCTTATTGGTTTATCCTTCAGTCATAGCTAATATCCACAAATTATAAAATTTAATATTCATAGAAGTATATCCATCTTGAGACTAATTGTTATTTTCGTAACATTGTCATCCCTTAAGGATATAAAATTAAAAACAAGTTTTTGGAACTGCAAGCAAGGAGCGACATTAAAACTTAAAACGAACAGTAATTATTCCGTATAGGAAAGAGGTTGTCCCTTCCTCAACGCCTCGCTCTTTGCGCTAAAGTTTGACTCTTTCTCACAAATTCAATTTTTAAAACAATAAAAAACATAGCGTAAACAGTGAGGCGTTGAGAGGGGACAACCCCTTTCATATATGAAATAATTACTGTTCGTTTTAAGTTTTAATGTTGCTCCTTACTTGCAGTTAGTTGTTTTTTTTCTTATTTGATTTCTGAACATTTTTGCATTAATGCATGTTTTGATTCTGGCTCACTGCACATGAATAATTAAAACAAAATTTGCATATTATTTTTTTTTGCTAAATGGCTTTCTACGTAACGAACTTCTATATTTGTGCATTTTTATTACGTACATGAGGGGTTTTGCCCCCTCGTCAATTCCTCGCTCTTTACAGTAAAGCTTGAATTTTCTCCCAAATCCTTAAGAAAGACCCCTGAATCACAAAGGCTGTAGAATAAATAGTTGAAATTAATAAAAATGCTTTAGCGTAAAGAGCAAGGTATTGTGGAGGAGACGAATCCCCTTATATACGAATATTTTATGTTCGTTTTAAGCCTTAATGCTGCTCATTACTTCCAGTTAAAAAGAAAAGCATTTATTTTTTCATTGTTTTCTTTTTAATAATACTAGAAAATCCTGCGCCCCCTTCATGGAAATTCTCTTCTCACATGACGGATTTCTCCATGGAAAGATCCTCCCACATAACCCTCGACCCACCCCAACCCCAACGTGAAAAAGTCCCCCTGAAAACGTCTGCGCACTTCATAATAACCATTATTGTATGTAAACAAAGGTCAAAGTTTGTAACTTACAGCCCCTCCCTCCGGGACTGTGGGGGATTATGTCGTCCCCAGAGAAATAGTTATTAAGTTTTCGACTACGCTGAACAGAATGGCTATCTCAAAATTTTGTTCCAGTGACTTTGGGAAAAAATGAGCGTGAGAGGGGGCCAAGGTGCCTTCTGATTTTTGGTCACTTAAAGAGGACACTAGAACTTTTATCATTTCCATTAGAATGAGCCCTCTCGCGACATTCTTGGACCACTGGGTCAATACGATCACCCCTAATGAAAAAAAAAACAAACAAATAAACACGTATCGGTGATCTGTCTTCTGGCAAAAAATACAAAATTTCACATTTTTGTAGTTAGGAGCTTGAAACTTCTGCAGTACGGTTATTTGATATGCTGAATCTGATGGTGTGATTTTTCTTAAGATTCTACGACTTTTAGTGGGTGTTTTCCACTATTTTCTAAAATAAGGCAAATTTTCTCAGGCTCATAACTTTTGTTAAGTAAGACTAAACTTGATGATACTTATATATTTAAAATCAACATTAAAAGTTGATTCTTTTAATGTAACGATTGGTAACAAAATGCCGTTTTTTAGAGTTTTGGTTACTATGAGCCGGGTCGCTTCTTACCACAAACTGTTAGATAATCTGACTCTACTGACATAACAAAAACCGTTTGTCAAGCCATTCTCATAGGGAAGACCAATAGGGCGATGTGGATCAGGAGAGTCAAAGTGTTATTATTCGTACGTTGCCTTTCTGATTCACCATTTAAGAAAAAACTTGAGAAAAGGTATTGCCAATTATCTAGATATATGAAAATGTTAGATACGACCTTTAAGGGTGACAGCTACGCAGACCTAGTTAAATATTTATAGAGTCAAGTAACTGCAGCATCAAGCTGCCTCAGACCAATACAGCTACGCATGCTCTGCCTCCATCCCAAGCTATTCCAAGCCTCCCTCTTTCCACCATCATAAGAAGTTCCCGTTTCTCTTAAATCTTCCCTTGTGACATCCTCCCACCCACCCCCGCTTTTCGTTTGACCCTACATGGCTGGCCGACAAGGACATAATTAATACGTGTATTAGAAATCTGTTACTAAGTCATTCTACTTGGACTATATATCAAACGAATTGAAAATTACTAAACGGCTTTTTTCTACGAAGTACACTCGATATTAACAAACATTTAATCTTTTAGTTTGAAGGGGAGGGGCTCTGCACAGGCCTATTCAAAGATATATAGGTGTATATAGATTAATAATAAACAAATTTAAATATTCTAAATTTAGCCTTGCAGATACACATAAAAAAGTGAGCTTATGCAAGAAAATTTCAATATATTTCCATCAGAGAAAAGAAAACAGTCCATAGGGCACAACAAAGTAAATTTAAACATCTGAAAATAATGTGACTATTACTACCAATTTATTGCTAATTATAATTAAATAAAAAGTAACTGAGTCTTCAAGTTGAGATTCACAGGTCTTGTTCAGCAATACTTTGCTGTAGATACTCCTGATACAACATTTTCTGAAAAAAAGAAGAAAATTTAAAGATATTCTGGGAAGATGGGAAATTTAATACATAGGAAGGGAAACCAATTTTTCTACAATTCGAAAAAAAACGTTTTCTGAAAAAAAGAATAAAATTTTAAAGATATTTAGCGAAGATTAAAAATTTAATATATAAAAAGTAGAAATTGATTTTTAATAGATTTTTGGGAAGTTGAAAATTTCAAAATAGGAAAAAGAAACGATATTTTCTCAAAATAGCAAATTTTTGGGAAGTAAGAAGTTTAAGAAATAGGAAACAGGAACAAAGCACTACGAAAATAGAAAATTTTCGGGAAGTAGGAAATTTAAGAAATATAGACAACGCTTTCTGGAAATAGGAAATTTTGGGCAAATAGAAGATTTATGAATTTTTTTTTAAAGAAAATTTTAGGGAATAGAAAATCTGAAAGAAGAAATACCTATTATGAAAACTAAGATAAGAACTAAATTAATTAGAACATATACTGATCGAAGAATTTACCATTAAAACAAATAGAAATTACTGCAAACAAATTGTTACTGCTACATCCTATCCAGGTCCCCAAAGAAATAACAACTTTGAACTGAATAAATAGGGACAATAACTAAAGGAAGACGCCAAAATGGATGTTTCCTACAATATTTTGATAATTCTGAAAGCTGAAATTCCTTAAATTACGCATTGCTGCTTTGGATGATTTAATAAAATAATGTCATAAAGTTTTAATTTTTTTTTGAGTTGGATTCTTTCTTTAAAGTTAGTTTTTATTCTGGAGGACGGCAACTTGTGAGTTGAAAATGGCAAAAGCTTTTCCGTAATCTTATATATACTTCCACCGACCATGAAATAACTCCTTCTTGTTACAGGTATGTAAAAAACGAAGCAAGTTCGCATCTGGTGCAAGCACCTCAACTCTTCCGTTACCGGCGAGAACACCATCCAGAGTTGGAACACCCTCAAAAACACCCAATAAATTGTATAAACACGCAGAGCTAATATCGTTGCAGCATATCAAGAGAATAGTGGACATAAACGAAACCGAAGGTTGGAAACTGATTTTCTTATATAAATTCTTTTTTAGTTTGTTTGGCCAAATTAATGACCCCACGAACTATATCAGTGATAGTTTATATAAACACCTGTCGTAAAAACTTAAAAATTATTTGTATTTTCCCCTGATTTTGACCTCATATTTGCCTTAGAGAAGCCAAAAATGGAATTGGTTTGACATGAATCTGAAAACCTATATCAGAAGTCAGGCATATACCCACGAATTTTTCCTTTTTGGAGGTAGGGTAAATTATTTTAAAAAAATGTTATTTGGTAAATTGAATAAGAAGTAACCATAAATTTGGGATGGGGGGAGTAGGGCCCCTCTATGCACGTCCTTGTTAGTGTGTACTTGTTAATGACTACTGCCTACTAATATTATTGCTTCGAATCTTTTGGTTTTCTTATGCATAGTTTTTTTTAGTTTGTATAGCAAAATTATTCAGAATCGGTTGGGTGGTCCTGCTACAACTTGTTTAGCTTGGATAAGAGATCCGGATAAACGACAAATACCAAACACCGAGACTTACTTTCCCGAAAATCTTAGACAAGCCATTTAACTTTTTCCTTTTTTAGTTTGAATGAAAAATACATCATCCGAAAGTGTATTTCGGTTTTTCGATTAAATGGAGCACAATTAAAAATCAGCACGAAAGAAATACCATTTGATCAATTTGGTAGCTTTGAGAGTTCCCTATGGTGCTACCCGGTTTGGTTGAAAACCTTGCTGACGCAGGCTATGTAAGATTTCATTGTCTTTTCCATCAAATTTCATAGCCAAATCACAGATTTTCAATAGCTACCGATGGTGACTATTCCTCTGAGAGAATTCATTAAGGACCCTGTGTCTTTGAGGTGATAAGCTGAGGCTTGCACAATTATTTTGAGGTATTACATCCTCTTAACATAGCTTTTGGCTTGTGGCTCAGTTGATATCTCCAACGAAATTTATTGCACGTCAAACTTATCGTTGCCATAATACCAACAGTGAAACAGAGGAAGTAATTCAGATAGTCATGTGTTTAAATATATATTGTATTAGTCACCAACATGAAAATGGTAAATTCCTCTACAAAACTGCCATGTTGATCACCCTCGTTATCTTTGCCTCCAAATTTGTCTCCATGCAACTTAATTACTAAGGACAGTAAAAGTAAATTATGTTTTTTTTTTTAATTTGGTTAAGTCAAAACTTACTTAACCATATTCCATCAACCATATAAAAATAAAATATGTTTTTTAAGTTGGTTAAGTGCAAACGTGCATAACCATATACCATAAACCATATAAAAATAAAATATGTTTTTTTTTAAGTTGGTTAAGCGGAAACTTACATAACCATATACCATAAACCGTATAAAAATAAAATATGTTTTTTTAAGTTGGTTAAGTGGAAACATACATAACCATATACGTATTTAAAAATTGGGAAAACCTGGAAACTTAATTTTTAATGCAAAAGATGTTCGAAGCAGTTTTAACACTTAGTAGGTGCCAAGTTTAAAAATACAGAACGTCTGTGAAATACCAGCAGAAAATAAGCAAAAATATATATTTTCATTTGGCTTTTGACATATTCCTACTGGCCTATATTTGTCAATAGAAAACATTGCAGCACCTTAATAATTGTTGTAGGCACAAATGGGTGGTACAATCGTTCGGTTCACTTTTCGTGTAAGCGAGGTAAGTTTCCGCTTGCTTCTTTTCATGATTCAGTGTAGCAACAAGGAGAAACTTTACAAAAGACCCCTATTTTCTGGGTATTTTGAAATATGACTGGAAAACCCTCACTTGGGGGGACATAAATACGGGTGGAGGAAGAGGTGGCCCCTCTAATGTGCACTTGGTGGGGTTCATCGGCATTTGGACACGTCTCGCCAGTCACAATGAGCTCCCCCAGCAATGGGCAAGTTATTGGTGATACAAGATGCCATAAGGGCGCAGAATCCGTAGGAGATATAGTTTGTCCCTGCTAGGGACAAAGAGGAGTGGCTTACCGCTGTTTTGACGTCAACCAAGAAACCCCTTTTTTACTTTTATAGATTATGAGCAAACAAATGAATGTGAGAATCAGTTCGGGAAACTGGCGATGGCCATGCGTTTAGATCTAACGTGTCAATGGCAGCCGACAATTTGCGCAAATTGCAACTGCAAATGAAAATTTTCCATCACAAACACAGTCACTTCTGCTGTCGGCGACTTCGATAGTGACCACTCGCTTGTTATTACTTCATTTAAACTACGTCTAAAAGCGGCCGCGAAACTCTCCAAAAAGCCCCCCAGATTCACAGTAGACATCTTAAAAGACCAAACTATCTGACAAAAAAACAGCGTTACTCTTTCCGAAAGAATTTCTGAACTCCTCTAGACATCCGCGCTAAATATCAAAGGATGACATCGATAATCTTGTGAAGAGTAGCTCGCAGGTTATATGAGATGTTGTCCAGTCGAACATGGGAGTCCGAGAGGTGGACCAAAAACATTGGATCATGGATGAGATAATCTCATTATGCGAAGAAAAATTCATCCACACTAACAAACTAAATAGAGAATGTCCGGATATGTACAAACGATTAAAACGTGTGGTAGAGAAAGCCACTCGTCATGCTCACTGCTCCTATATAAGAAAATAATGTGAGCAATCCGAAATAGCATTCAAAAAATTAACTTTCACTTCATGCATAGGCAAGTGGAGGAGCTAAGCTGCATCGACCAAATAAATGAGATCCTCGTGGATCTTCAGTCGCAGGCCGACAACATCCAGTCAACCACCAGCCGTTGTGGAATGACCATCAATTTTTCAACGACAACAGTCATGCTCTGTTCACGAACGCCAGAACGCCAAGAAAGCTTAAACCTCCAGCTCGGTGGTGACAAAATAGAATGAATTGAAGATTTCACCTACCTTGGTAGCCTTATGACGTCCGATAACAGCCACTCGAAGGATATTAAGAGGCTCCTGGCGCTTGCCAACTCTAGCTTTAAAGCCTTGATGCCGATCTGGAGGAACAAGAATTTGTTGACACTGCTGAAAACAAGACTCCTCAATACAGTGATAATCCCCATTGCCATCTACGCTTGCGAATAATGGACCCTTATAACAGATGACCAACGTCACCTATCCGCATTCGATACAAAGTCACTTCGCCGTATGCCGGGCATTACGTATCTGGACAGGATTAGGCTGTTTGAAAGCCTCAAGATCAAACACGCCTTACTTGACAAAACAAAACTGCAACAACTTAGCTGGCGTGGCCGCATCTTGGTTGTTTTAGCAAAAGACAGACACTGTCATTTATTAGCATTAAACCGGGTAAAACAAAAACAACCTTGGTTTAACAGTTAAGATTTTGTGTGAATATAGCCCTAATATCATATATATATATATATATATATATATATATATATATATATATATATATATATATATATATATATATATATATATATATATATATATATATATATATATATATATTATTGAAAAAAAAAATTCTAAGATATGCATTAACATTTTTGAAATTTAAGTACTTCAATATTCTACACTTCAAAATATTATTACTTAATCGAATCACCTACAGAAATATATTTTTAAATGGACCAATTAGTCTATCCTATTTTCCTGTATTTATCCCTTTAATTGACTATTGAAATACCAATAGCGTACTTTTTTTTTCTGATTCCAAATATATCACTTTCTTACTTTATTTTTACATAGTGCTACTGGCTCATATTTGTTCATTAGCAAACAATGGTAACACCCTGTTGATTGTTGTAGGTACGATTGGGCGGTACAATCCTTTGGTTCGGCTTTTTGTGTTCTTTTCACGATTCAGTATGGCAACAAGGAGAAGCTTTACAGAGCGAAATAAATATTAATAATTGCAAAACAACCCAAAGAAAAATCGTTGAAAATCCCGGTTTTCAGGCATAAATTGACCTAATATCGGACCAGGAGGCAATAAATATTTTCATTTTGATATACTTGGTACTTTAAAGAAAATATTGACATATTCTTTTTGAAATCCAAAAAAATGACCTCAGTTCACCTAACCATTGACCCTTTAATTGTAAAAAATGCCCCGTTAAAAGCTGTATGACATGTTGACAACTAACGAACGTTTCTTCCACTGTTGCCACCTCCGTTTCTGCCTCTTTTTGGAAAAACGGTGAAATAGACCTAATAGGGAGCCAGGGCTCCATATAAAAAAATTATATTCGTCCTTTCAAGGTTGAAATGGTTGAAGGTTGACCTGAGGGAGTAATGAATTTTAGGCTGCCCATAAAAATGAACATGTACAGGGTTTTAACTCTTCACATTCACCCAGAACTGTGTCCTTGAGTATCTTGTAAATCAAAACCATGTTTTCATCCTTTCAAGTGAAGATCCAAGCTATGCGTTAAACTTAATGACTTAACTAAGTATGGAGTTTGCGGTGCTTTTAATGAAATTATTTGCTATTAAAAGTTAATTCCTGTTGATCAAGGTAGGAGTTGATCTCAAATTTCTAATAAAAAGTTTGCGGTGCTTTTTATGTACCTATTATCACGAAATGTGACATCAAATACAAGAAAATAGAATTGCTAGAATAGAGTTAATTCTACACCCAAATTGTCTAATTCTCCACGAAACTTCGGATAAATATAGAAAAGGGTCTGAGGGGGTGGGTAAAGATAGGAATTAATCACTATTCTCTAATCATGAATTGGTGGCACTTTTAAGGTGCCTTGTAGCACGAAATATGACATAAAATATACGAAAATACAAGTGAGTATAAGAAAGCTCAGGAGTCTAAAATGTCTTTGACTGTGTTTATCAATAGATAATTTGAAGCCAAAGGGCCATAATCTAATCCGGAATCTGAAAATAAAAATAGTGCACAGAACTCAAGTATAAAAGCACTCTTTTTCCTGAACTAAGGCTTTATTTTAGAAATTTTCCTATATGTTTAATTACACAGAGATTTGTAGAATTAAAGATATCTGTAAGTAGCAAATTTATAATCTCTAAAATATTTTTCCTTAAAGATTATAGCTCTGGACATATATTTAGAAAACGGTAAATCATCATCATTAATGTCACCACAAATCGGACAAGTATACGAATTTCCAGGCTCGTCTTTTTTTACTAAGCTTATTGTATCAGATTAACGACGTTTCTTGACTACTAAGGTCCCTGCGTAGGCCCTGAAGTGCATTGCTGAGAGCATAATTCGATCTCTGGGTCCTGTATTACCAAGCTAAGGTCAAACCCACTGCCACTGCAGGACTACTAAACTTATTCTATGGATTGGTTAGCAGTTTGAACGGAATATATTTGCGTCTATGGCGTCAATGATAGTCCTCAGAAGTTTCATTGATTCAAAGGGTCTGCTCTTCAAGACTTACTTTTTTCCAGCAAATTTTTCGTCGTATGAATTGGTAAGCAGTTTGAACGGAACTCTATTCAATTTTGTACTATAAATTTTTAGTAGTCTATGGTGTCAATGACTTCATTTAACCAATATGTATGTGGCTATGGTGCCGCAGAATGTTGTTTACAATTACATTCATTCAAATTATTAGTTTTTCTTTTATTTGCTTTGTGATGTGTTTCTTATCCATACATTTTTTTACTTTTTTGTCTTCCTCTTCTTGGTAATTCAAAGCGAACCAATTATCCACAGTAAAAATAACTGACATGATTGCTATTAATGGTGTGACAGCTGAGCATATATCATCCTCTTTTTGGAAATTCAAACAGAACCGATTACCCATTGTAAAAATGACTGACATGATTGCTATTGAAGACGTTACAGATGGTTTCTGTCATCCTTTTCTTAGAAACTCAAACTGAACCGATTTTCCAATATAAAAAAAAATGTACATGATTACGTTAAACATGATTGCAATTGATGACGAGAAAGATGACGCTTCTGTCATCTTCTTTAAAATTTAAACCGAACCATTGCACCTCACCGATGACGTTTAGTCATCCTCTCCTTGGAAATTCCAACCGAACAGATTACCCATTGCAAAATAATTGACATGATGACATTTGACACGGGGTGCGTTTGTTTACTTGTTCGATTACTAATCTGATTAATCCAAGCGTTTTTTGAGACACATTTGACGTCAGAGATTAGTCGGATTATATCCACAAACGCTCAGGATTACTTGTCCGTGGGCTGGCACTTTATAACCCCCAAATAAAAAGATTATTTGAGGATTGTGACGTCAATGCTATATATTTTTTTAAATGGATAAACATGTGAAATCGTTAAGTCTATAGAAAAGACAAGGAAACTGTAAATAATAGAAATAATCTTAGTTTTTCAGTGACCTGTAAGTAATATTATGCATATTCCTTAGTATCTAAAGGGTTTTTGGTGTTCTAGGCCTGTCTTGCATAGGCTAAGCTTCATAAGGAGTCAGAAGAAAAGTTTTTTTGTTATTAAAAAGGTTGATTCTTAGGGAGGCAGCTATCACATTGGTGAGTTATTCAAATGTTATTATATCAAACAGGCCTAGTTTCTAAACCATCCTATAATTATTAGTTGGAAAAAATTTAGAATGATTAGGCCAATACCTATAGCCTTTTATATAGTCTATATTTGTTGAGATTGCTATTTAAACTGGATTTTTAAGATACAGTAGGGGTAAAATTTTACTTTAGCTACTTTTGGCTATCTTTGAAAGAGGTTAGGCTAGGAAAATGAAACTTTCAGGTATGTGTCTACAGGCTAAAGTATGTCCCAGGAAGGTATTTTGAAGTACCTACTTCTACTTCTTTTCCCTCTAAAGGGTCCTGAAATTTTTGGGTGCCTTATTTTTTGGTTATCAGTTTCTTTTTCTCTGGCCTTAGTTCTTAATTATTCTGGCCTTAGACAACTCCTGTTGATTGAGCAGAACTTTAAGCCATAACACTGTTTTTTTTCTAATTCTAGAAATAATCTTTTATGCCACCTCATTATAGGTTAAATATATGGCTTATTTTATTTATTCTCCATGAATTTTTGTTTTATTTGATTTCATTGATGTCAGTTGCTTTCTGTTAAAAATACATTTATTTTTTTTTACATCAAGCTTCTTCTTTTGTGAAAAAATTTGAACTGTTTTTCTCTTTATATATTGTATAAAATGTAAAGGAATACCTGGCCCTTCATTTCACAGATTCAACTGAAAGTATTTGAGGCATACTAGATCAAAATTCATTTGACACATTTTAATGTTTTTTTTTTTTTTTTTTAGATGACATAGGACACCATTAAAGTTTTGCATTTGCTTTGCTAAAAATTGTCTTAAAAAGTGCCAAGTTTAGAGAGTTATGTTAATATTTTTCTTGCTGATGAGTATAATTTTTTTTTTAAATTCCTTCTGTTTAAAGAATTTTAGAGAGATTCTGAGCCAACCATGGGTATATTGTTGTCACAAATGATTTTTCTCAAATGGGCTTGTGGAAAACAAGTAGAACATATAATTTCTCTTTTTTTATTATTTCAAAACCAGAATATCACAAAACTAAGCATTAATATTGCTGATTGTACCTTAAGTAAATACAATTCCTGATGGAGTTTTGTCGATACCTGTTTAAAAATTTATTTGTCTTAATGAAATACATATTGTTTGTGGGACAGCAATGAGCAACTATGACTTGAGTTATTTTTATTTTTTTTTTTCAATATTTTCTTTTTTCCAAGTAATTTTTGTTCTCTGGTGACATTTGTGTTCCTTCCTAAGTGGCTGGCACTCTAGGTTGAGAATCTTTTATCCAAAGGGCACAGGTTTAATTTCTGGCATTAGCATTTGGTTGGGGACAAAGGTCAGTGATTTAACTCTGTAAGTTCAGCCAGAATTGGCCCAAACTTAACAGGTTACCTAGAGAAATCTGGGGTCAGTAAGCAGGAAGGACATGCAAAAGCATAGGATGACTGGCCCCTAGCTTCCTATTGCACTTCCTGTCTAAAGGATTACCTGGTCCTTTACTAGGCTTCTGACTTAGCCATAGGAGCTTTCTTTTAAACCCATTAAATATAAGTACAAAGGAAGAAATGTCAGTAAGGTGGTCCTTCCTTTTCAATGAATTTTTGATGTACAGACAACAGTATAGGTCATAAGAATTGGCTGGTGAATGTTTTGCAAGGTTTAAAAATTTAGGGCAATTGCTCAGGTTGGCAACTGAGCACAAAAGTAAAATTTTGTGAATTGTTTTTCTTTGTGAATGTTATATTTATGTCATGTCCAGAATTTTAAAGTTAATCTTCATTGTTTTTTTTTAATTTCCATGGCCCTAGGACTTTAGTGTATTAAAACCTACCTATGTCCATCCATTTTCTTTTAAACAGAGAGGAGTTCTATGTTTCCATGCTTCAATAAATTTATATGCAATTTTGAGACCAGGGGTACAAAGTAGGTCAAAACTTGCAAGTGGAACTATGATATGACTAATTAATTTGTAAGAAATGTATATCAATTTAAAGATTAAAAAAATTATGAAGAAAACAAACAAGACAAATAAATAAAAGTATCCCTTTACAACCATTTAATTAAGTGTAACAAATGTAGATTATCCCTAAGATTGAAATGAACAAAGCTTCAATTATGAATCTGTTTTCTTTAAACAGACTGAAGGGACAAACCTCCAAGCTATGACAAATTCAATCTCACTTTTGATCTCTTTCCTTTTCAATAGGAACTTTTTTTGGATTTTTTTTTCAACCAAGAAAAAACAATAGGGACATGATCAGGTATAAGTGACCTTCCACTCAAGCCTACATACCCAGGGTAAAATTGTGCAGCTATACTAATAATTGGTAAATTTTTTGTTGTTCATATGTTTGATTTACAAATAAAGTGAACATACTCCTTGATGCCTTTTATATTTTTTACAAACATAATAAGTGCTTCAAGTACAAGTTTTTGAGCTCTTGAAAATGACCAAAGTATACTCAAATAGTTTTTGGGTATAAGAAAGCTTAAAACATTGGTCTCAAACTTACTGTTTCATTATTAATCCATTTTTTTACATGTAGTATAATCTATGAGCACTGATTTTCCACTATTAAGTTGGATTAATAAATTTTACAATATTATACTGTATTTCTTCTTCTTTGATGCCAAATTTTCCATTAAGGTACGTGTTTTTGGTCATTTTTGACAAAATAATGTATGTTTTTCACTGCCAAAATTTGTTAGGTTAAGTAAGGTCAAAAAGTGCTTAAACTTGAACTAGCAAAATAGGCAATTATTATATTTGTAAAGAACATACAAAAAGGCATCAAGTGGTATATTCACTTTATTTGTAAATCAAAATATGAACAACAAAAAATTCACCTCTAACATGCCTAATTTGCAAACATATAGCCGAAATTATATATTTCCAATGTTTTCTGCCACCTGTTACTTGTTTTTCCAGTTCTTGTTTATCCACAGTTGCCTCAATTAACACGTACAAGGGTTGAGGGATAGATTGGCAGAATCAATAGAAAATATGTAATTTCAGCTATAGATTTCCATGTTATGAGGGTTGGGGCTTAAGTAGAGCAGGGCTGCATGTAGAAAGCTATAATTATTATGTAAATTACAAAGAATCATCTTTTTTTAACAGGTTTTCTTCTATAGGTCTACAGGTCCTTCTCTTGGCTTATACCACATCAAGCATTATATAACCAAATAAGAATAAGTAGCAAAAAGCTATAGGCCTATATACATAAGCACATGTTATTTAACAATGACTTCTCTAGTGCTTAACTATGACCCCTTAGTAATATTAACAAGAAACAAGGGTAAAACTGGTGCAAACAGTATTACTGGCTTTCATATAAAGTGAATATACCACTTGATGCCTTCTTATATGGTCTTTACAAATATAATAATTTCTTCTACTGCAAATTCAGATTTAAGCACTTTTTCACCTCTTGACCTCTTAAAAATGACCTATAAATGGAGTCATTACAAATCTATAATAGTTTAGAAACAAATTTGGGCTATATATTTGCACATCAGGGGGGTGGGGGTAAAGCATAGCGTATATTATATACTTAAACTAACCATTGCTGTTTTTTTTTTTTTTTAATGTGTTTGTGCACATCAAATTTTAATGGAAAGAGAAATCTCCAGTGCAACAGCACACACATAAAAAAATTCAAGCAATGGTTAGTTTACATATTTAATGTATGGTACACTTTACCCCCACCCCCTGATGTGCAAATATATAGCCCAAATTTGTTTCTAAACTATTACAGATTTGTAATGACCCCATATAGGCCTATAGGTCATTTTTAAGAGGTCAAAAAGTGCTTAAATCTGAACTTGCGGTAGAAGCGATTATTATATTTGTAAACAGCATTACAAAAGGCATCAAGTGGTATATTCACTTTATATGAAAGCCAGTAATACTGTTTGTACCAGTTTTACCAAATGGTAAAACTAGTGCAAACATAAATAGGTAACAGAAAAAGTGAAATTTAGTGTAAATGACAATCAGGAACTGGATCAAGGGGGCCAAAAACAGGGCTATATAATTGGAGTTCAAAGAACGGTGATTTTTTAGTGCAAAAAAAAAAACACTTCCCTGGCTAATTTAGGACTTTGAATTATTTAGCCTACCAAAATTTTCCTATCCTATGCAATTGAAATAATTTTACCTTTTCAGAGCATTAAGACAATTTATCACAATAAAAAATATCCAAAGCATCTTGAATGGAATGACTTAAAAAGGCAAATGACAACCACAATTTGAAATCTTACAATTAAACTTCTGGCCACACAAATTGTATTAGGCTACCCAGCTCTGAAATAATTGCTGAAGCTGTATTTGCCTGTAAAATTTGAAACAGGCCCAAAGTCCTAGCCTCTTCCTTGTCAAAACTTCACATAGCATTAAAACAATAATTACACGTGACCAATGTTGTTATTATTTGCAATTAATCTTGCCGTTTTAAGTGACACGTGGCCAGACAAGTATTTGTTGCTATCTTTTAGGGGTTAAACCTCGATTAGTAAAAATCCCATTGGACAAGTAAACAAACGCACCCTGAGTTGTGTTCGAATCGACTCGAAAAAGTCAACTTAAAAGTTGACTTTTTTCTCTGCTGCCGTTTTACTTAGTAAAAAGTTGACCTAGAAAAGGCCTTTTTTCGCGTCAACCAAAGAGACTGTTTGAGCTCAACCACTCGGTGTGGTTGAGCTCAACCGCTGTTTTTGCGTGAAACAGTGACAAACCAGGTTGTCATGAAAAGTGATTTTGCGTGAAACAATTGACTGGTTGAACTCTAATTTAACCAGAACTGTCATTGTTTTTAACCGTAGGGTTCTACCATTCATAATTGTTGGTTGATCTTTTTAGGCGTAGATTTCGAAAAGAAGAATTCGTAGGCTATAAATAAGTCTATATAAAATAAGAATTATAAGCTGACAAATAGAATTCTAGCCACGCAAAAGTAAGGTTTAATTTTGTTTTTTTTTTCGTATTAGGGCTATTTGGATAAATGTTGGGTTATATCCTGCAATTTGATTCACATAGGCCTTAATACAGGAAGTCAAGAGTTTGAATATGCTTTTGAAAACTTATGTAGATACTTGGAAATCTTTGTTTCATCCTTTTGATGCCCTAGACTTGACCTTAGCTTGGTAATTTGGCTTCAGAGATAAAACCTTGATGAAGCAAGACCCTAGTGGTTATAAAGCATTGTTAATCCAATTACTATTCTTACTAGATGCTTCAAGATGTGTTGCATCTTTGTCAGAACTCTTTACATTTCAGCCTTACCCTATAGGGCCATGGATAAATTTTCAGGTCAAACTCTAGTTTGGCTACTGTTTGCTATCTTAGAAATGGGTTAAGTCAGGAAAATAGAACTTCCAGTAATGAACCCAAAGCAAAAAATATGTAAAATTCTAGTTTAGCTAATTTTCATTATCTTGGAAAGGGAATAGGTTACAAAAATGAAACTCAGTAATTAATCCAGGGTCAAAAACACTCTGGGAAGGTACTGCCAGGCTTCTATGTCAACCCTTTTCTGATTTCTAAGTCTTAGATAATTGCTTACTCAAAAGGTCTATACCTATACTGTTGAAATTTTGACAAAACAAGATTTACCTTAATTTTTATTATCAGTTTCTTTTTCTCTGGCTTTAGCTCTTAAAATGCAATTCCTTTTATTTGAGTAGCATTTTAAGCCATATCAATATTTTTTTTTCAAAATTTAGGAAATGTCTTAGCATATCTTTAAAACCTTATAAAGTGGATTGAGGAAAGCTGTGAAACAGTTTCTTTGTACTCCATGTAAGCAGACCTTCCCAGAACATACTTTAGCCTTTAGACCCATCCCTGAAAGTTTTTTTTTTCAATCTCACCCCCTGGTGCTCTTTTACACATTGTATAAATTGTGAAGAAATGCCTGCCCCCTTGCTAAAAGTCTTAGAAGTATCTTATATCAAAATACACCTGATACAGTTTAATTTTTTAGAGATGACACAGAATAGCATTAAAGCTGAGTATTTGCTTTGCAAGAAATGTGTCCCTTCTGTTGTAAAGCATTTTGGATAGACACTAATCTAACCATGGACATATTGCTGTTGCAAATGGTTTTGCTTAAAATGGTTTGGAAAACAAATAGCAAATGTAAATTTGCTTTTTTATCATTATTTAAGACTAGAATATCACAAAGCTATGCAATCACATTGCTTGTTGTATCTTAAGTAAATACAATTCCTGATGGAGTTTTGTTGATACCTGTCTTAAAATTAATTTGTCTAAATAAAATATATTGTTTATGGGACAGTAGAGAAAAGCAACAACCATGAATTGAGTTTTTTTCAATATTTCTTTTTTCAAATAATAGTTCTCTGGTCACATTTGTGTTCCTTGCTAAGTTGTTGGCACTCTGGTTTGGGAATCCTTTGTCCAAGGGGTACAGGTTTAATTCCTGGCATTGCTAGTGTATTGGGTTTTTACCAGCTAAGTATTCACCATGCTAGTTTGCATCTTAAGTAAAGCAATCCTTGCTGGAGCTTTGTTGACACCTGCCTTACAATAACTTGTCTAAGTAAAATACAATGTGTATTGAAGATTAGTGAAAATGGCTGTAAATCCATCTTGTTTTTTTTTCAATATTTTTTTTTTTAATAGTTGTTCTACTCTGGTTGTAATAATGTTCTTGGCTAAGTGGAAAGCACTCTTAGTAAGAAATCCTTTGTCCATGGGGTACAGGTTTGATTCCTAGTATTGCCTGTTTATTTGTTTTAAATGGGGGTCAGTGATGTTAGACAGATCTAAACCAGCTCTAAATAGGCAAATGGAGAAATATGCAAAAGGTAAGCAGGGAGGGTGTACAAAAGAACAAGATTTCTGGCCCCCAGCCCTTAATTGCAATTCTTGGCCAAAGGGTCACAAAGTGGAAATTAGCACTGCCAGTTTAGACCTTGATGTGTCAGTGCTGCCATACTTACTTACTTACATATTGGTGTTGAGTTTGTCCACATTTTATCTTCATTACTATCTAAAATCATTTAGACATTCAGCAAACTGTCTCAAACCACAATTAGTATTGAATAGTTTTTGGGCCTTACTGACTTTCCCTTTATAGCAAAGGTTTATTGTTGTGTATAATGTAGATATTTTAAAGTAATCAATCATTAAGAAGTCCCTTTTAGTTTTATCCAGTTTTTGAGTAATAAACCTTTTTAATTACCTTAAAATATTTACTCAGGTCCTTTACTATTGGCTGCCCTTTATATTACAATAATGATTGAAATATATTGTGGCAACTAAAAATTTGGATAATCCAACCTATTTTACCATCTTAAGGTTGTTTACAAAGGTGTATGAAATATTTAAGTACTGACTTAGCTACAGAAAACCTCTAGATATAATAAAATGTAAGCAAGATGGCTCTTACTTTGACCATATCTATGGAAGCACTAATGAGAGAGTGGGTTATTTGATGCATTTGTAGGATTGAGTGAGATGAGAAATGACGTGTAGGCTTGATGAGAGATGGCTGGTGAATGTGATGAGGGATGAATGTTTTGCAAGATTTTAAAATTTTGGACAATGTCTCATGTTGACAGTAGAGTGCAGAAGTAAAATTTGGTAATTTTTTTCCTTTGTTTCTGTTATGTTAGACAATATTGAATATTCTAAAGTGAAGTTTCTTTTTTGTTTGGAATTGTGATGGCCCTAGGGCTTTAGTGCAATACAAATTACTAATGTTTATTCACTTTCTTTAAACAAACACAAGGTCTATGTCTCCTAGCTTTAACAAAGTCAAATGTAATTTTAAGACCAGGGATTTCAAATTAGGTCAAATGAACTTCTGGTAAAAATGAGCAATTTATGAAACATCTAGATTAAAAAAAAGTCTTTTAGACAACAAAGAAGACAATTGAATAAAGAAAAGTACCTTATATCATAATTATTGTGCACCCTTAAGATAGAAATGAACAAAGCTTCAATTAAGATTCTGTTTTGTTTAAACAGACAGAAGGGACAAACCTCCAAGCTTTGACAAATACAATCTCACTTTGTGGCTCCTATCTTTTCAAAGGGGACTTTCTTTGGATTTTTTCTATCCAACTAAAACTGAAAAGGACAGCATGATATACAAGTGACTTTCCAATTACCCTACATAGCAAGAGAAAATCATTAAGTTAGGCTATGCTTTATCTCAATCCCCCTCCCAATGTGCAGAAATATGGCTCAAATTTCATATTTTCAATGCATTTAACCTCCTGTCACCTGTTTTTCTAGTTATTGTTTGTCACATTTGTTTAATTTACAGCTACATGGGATGAAGTTAGAGAGACAGATTAACAAAACAAATGGAAAATAGGAAATTTCAGCAATACATTTTTATATTGGGAGGATTGAGGGGTAAAGTAGAGCAAAGTTGAATATAAAATGTGTTACCAGCTATTATTCTAAAAATTATGAAGCATGAATTTTTTTTTTATTATGTTTCTTTCTCTTCAGGTCCTTCTCTAGGGCTTTACCAAATCAAACATTCTATGCCCAGAAAAATTAGCAACAAGGTATAGTCTATATACAAAGGCTTATGTTATTTAACTATGAATATGAAATTTATATGGCAATCAGGAACTGGATACAGGCGAAAGCCAGTAAAAAAGAAAGAAAGAAGGAGACTTTTAATAGATTACTCTTCAGATAATTGCCTATGATACATAATTTAAATATTTACCCCTGTACAGTAGGGCATTAAACAATCTATCACAATCTAAGATACAATATATTTAGATATGATGCTGATTTACAAATTCCAGGATTCTTTGTTGTAGTTTTCATAATTTTGTTGATAAAGTTTTATATATTCATCATATTTTATTTTTTGTCATTAACATTAGCCAAACTAAACTTCTCAATAGAACTTGAATGTGGTGGCTATAATGCACAAGTACTGCAAAAATCTTACAACACATTATGTGTTATGGTAACTGTTCAGTGAGAAAAAAACTATTTTCCTAGTTTAGCTTAATTTATTATATTTTTGTGCTTATCAGAAATATTTTATTAATTTTAGGCAGCTGTCCCCCCTCAAAAAAGTCTTAAACATTTGCTGGTTTATACTTAACTAGTATTCTACTGAAAACAAAAATTAATATATATTTTGTATTGAAGAAATATAAAGTCCTTTGGATTATTTTTTATTAAGATTAAGCAGTTTGCTACTTTCTTTTGTTAGGCTAAGCCTGTAATAGTGCTTTATTGTGAAGAGCCAAAATTTGTAGGGATTGCAAAGGCTAGCCTGAACAATATGTTATTACAAATTATTAGGTTAAACTTCTGTTTGGTAAAATTCTATTTTAGATAAATTTGTATTATCTTGAAAAAGGTTTAGGTTAGGAAAATGAAACTTTTAGGGATGGGTCTAGAGACTAAACTATATCATGGGAAAGTATTTTGGAGCATCTAACTCTACTCTTTCTCTCTCTTAAAAACGTTTGCCTTAAATTACCTTAAATCACATTGTCTAATGAAATAAGGATTAAATCCCATAGAATTGCTGGTTAGTGATGATGACAGTTGGAAATCTCAATATTTGGTCCACACCCTTAGAAATGCTTGTGTTATAAAAGTGAAACCCTTGCAAAATAAATCTTCTACTTAAATGACAAGAAAAAAGCGTTTTTAGTGTCCTAACTTTGCTCAATTTCAATTTATGAAGTTTCCAAGATTTGGAAACTTTCAGGATATACATTTCCCTATATTTAAATACGAAACACTGATATGGCTTAAAATTCTACTCAAATAACAAGAATTGCATTTTCAGGGCTAAAACCAGAGAAACAGAAACTGCTAGCTGAAAATTAAGGTAAGATGTTGTTTTACCATAATTTTAATAGTTACAGACCAGTCCAGTATGCAAAATTCCAAGATTTAAAAACAGAAGAGGGTAATCACATAAGCTTAGCAATAGCTTCTCAGAGTATGTTTTTAGCTATGGATTAATCACTGAAAGTTTCATTCACCTAACATAACCCCAATCAAAGATAGCAAAAAGTAGCTAAACTGGAATTTGACTGGAAATTTAATCTATAGCCTGGTAGGCTAGTAGAATTCCAAATCAAAACAAAAAGAAGTCAAACTAGAATTTTATCCTCTGTTTAGGGTAGCTCAACAAAGCTAAAGTCTTATCATTTAGGACTTTTTAATAGATAATTTTGCTTTTACAGTATGAATACAACATTTTCCAATATATTACCTGAACAATTTAACCCAAGATTCCACTAATTCAGACCCTTCCTTTCTCTCCAAATATACCAGAGAGTATGCTAGATCATTTTTCAATTCTCTCTGACCTCAAACTAATGTGAAATATGTCAAATCCGGAGGAAATTAAGCCAGTGCTAAATCATTTAATTATAATAGAATGACACTCTTAACACTATACGGATGTTTTATGTTTGAAATTTTTTGCCCAAACCGACAAGCAAAAAGTGTTTTCGCGAACCAGTTTTGTTTGAGCTCAACCATATGTATTTTTTTCCGTTTTTGCGTTAAACATACAAGCTGGTTAAACCAAAGCTGTCATTGGTTAAACCAGCTGGTTGACGCGAAAAAAGGCCTAAAGTCAACACAGAATTGCGAATCGAACGCTTCAATGGCAAAAAATTTAGAAATATGAAATTGTTTAGTCTAAAGAAAAGACAAGGAAATTGTTAATAGGCCTAGTGGAAATAATCTTAGCTTTTCAGTGACCTGTAAGTAATCTTATGCATATTCCTTAGGATTTAAAGGGTTTTTGGTGTTCTAGGCCTATCTTGCATAGGCCAAGCTTAATAAGGAATGAAAAGAAAAATTTTATGTTGTTAAAAACGTTGATTCTCAGGAAGGCAGCTATCACATTGGTGAGTTATTCTAATATTACCAAATCTAACAAGCTTAGTTTTTAAACCAACCTATAATTTTTAGTTGAAAAAATTAAAAATTATAGGTTGGTTTGTAACTTTATATTATAGGTTAGTTAAAAACTAAAAATTATTGGCTTCTTTTCCCAGTAAAATTGGTGCAAACAGTATTACTGGCTTTCAAATAAAGTGGATATACCACTCCATGCCCTTTTTTTATCCTCTTTATAAATATAATAATTGCTTTTACCACAAATTCAGATTTAAGCACTTTTTGACCTCTTAAAAATGACCTATATGTGGGGTCATTACAAATTTGTAATAGCTTAGAAACGAATTTGGGCTATATATTTGTACATCAGGGGGTGGGGGGTAAAGCATAGCATATATTAAATACGTAAACTAACCATTGGTGTATTTTTTTTATGTTTGTGCTGTTGCACTGGTGATTTCTCTTCTCATTAAAATTAAATGTGCACAAACACATAAAAAAAAAATACGGTAAAGATTAGTTTACTTATTTAATATATGCTATGCTTTACCCCCCCCCCCCCCCCCCTTATGTGCAAATATATAGCCCAAATTTGTTTCTAATCTATTACAGATTTTTTATACCCCATATTTAGGTCATTTTTAAGAGGCCAAAAAATGTTTAAATCTGAATTTGCTCTACTTTACCCCCAACCCTCCTAATATAGAAATATATAGCTGAAGTTACATGTTACCTGTTGATTCTGCCAATATATCCCTCAACCTTTAACTCCCTGTTAATTGAAGCAATTGCAACAAAGCAAGAATGGCGGAAAAGGTAACAGGTGACAGAATACATTGGAACTACATAATTTTGGCTATATATTTACACCTTAGGCAGGTTGGAGGTAAATTATAGTATAAAGATGCATGTTTTTCCCTTTGGTATGTAGGCTAAGTAGAAGATCACTTGTACCTGATGCTGTCCCTGTTGTTTTTAGTTGGATTGGAAACATCCAAAGAAAGTTTCCTTTGAAAAGGAAAGGTGAGATTGCCCAAAAGTGAGATTGAATTTGTCAAAGCTTGGAGGTTTGCCCCTTCAGTCTGTTTAAAGGAAAATGGATTCATAATTGAAGCTTTGTTCATTTCAATCTTAAGCGTGACCAATATTTGTGACAATTCATTAAATGGTTGTAAATGGATACTTTTGTTTATTCATTAGTCTTCTTTGTTTTCTAACAGTTTTTTTTTTAATCTTTAAATTGATATCCATTTCTTACAAATTTTTATTGATTCCAGAGGTCCATTTGCAAGTTTTCACCTACTTTGTAATCCCTGGTCTCACAATTACATTTAAATTTACTGAAGCTAGGACACACAGAACTCCTATCTATTTAAAGAAAATCAATGGATATAAGTAGGTTTTATTGTATTTAAGCCCTAGGGCCATGGCAATTAAAAACAAAATAAAGGAGATTAACTTTAAAATACTTGACATTAAATAAGCATAATAGCCACAAAGAAAAACAAATAACAAAATTATACTTCTGTGTTCAGTTGCCAACCTGAGCAACTGTCATAAATTTTTAAATCTTACAGAACATTCACCCCCATTACATTCACAAGCTATCTCTCATGACCCACAAATTTGTCCATACATCCACATTTGAAGGAAATGGAAGGACCATCACATTGGTATTCTTCATTTCTACTTATATTTAATGGGTTTGAAAGAAAGTTTCTATGGCTAAGTCAGTAGGCCAGTAAAGGACCTGGTGGTCCTTTAGCCAGGTAGTGCAATAGGAAGCTAAGGACCAGCCAGCCTATTCTCTTGCATGCCCTTCCTCCTTACTGTCCCTAGATTTCCATCTGTACTCATTTAAAGTTGGGCCAATTCTAGCTGAAGTTAGTCATATCACCAACCGCTATCCAAAACCAAATAAACTGGCAATGCCAGGAATTAAACCTATACACCTTGGACAAAGCATTCTGACCCAAAGCGCCTACCACTTAGCAAGGAACACAAATTTGACCAGAGAACAATAATTATTTGAAAAAAAAATTGCCATAGTTGTCCCACTACTGTCCTATAAATGCTATAGGCCCATTTTATTTAGACAAATCAATTTAAGACAGGTATCAACAAAACTCCATCAGGTATTGTATTTGCTTAAAATACAATCAAGCTATGTGAATGCTCAGCTTTGTGATATTCTAGTCTTGAAATAATAAAAAAAAAGAGAAAATTTATATTTTCTATTTATTTTTCACCAACTCATTTGTGACAGCCAAATGCCCATGGTTGGCTTAGAATCTCTTTAAATGCTCTGAAACAGCAGGAATTAAAAAAAAAATTATACTAATCAGCATTAAACTGTCCCTTAAATTTGAACACGTGTATTTAATTTGAAAATGATGCTACTGCTAGTCAGGTTACTGTGCTGTTCCCACTGGCTCTACTGCAGTTAAAAATGGGCAGTTACCACGCAGTAACTGCAGTTACTGAAAAACCATCAGCTGGAACATACCCATAAGCAATTATATCTGTATATTATATCAATTATATATCTTATATTATATTATTATATTATATATATATATACATAAGCAATTATATCAATTATATCTTATAGCAATTATATCTGTAAAGAACATACAAAAAGGCATCAAGTAGTATATTCACTTTATTTTTAAGTCAAAATATGATAAAAACAAAAAATTTACTCCCAACCTGCCTAATTTGCTAATATATAGCCCAAATTATAAATTTTAAATGTATTTTGTCACCTTTTAGCCTACTTATTTTTCCAGTTCAACCTTAGATTTCCATATTAGGAGGGTTGGTGCTAAAGTAAAGCAGAGCTGCATACTTCTCTAGTGCTTAAATATGACCCCTTAGCAATATTGACAAGAAATGAGTAACAGAAAAAATTCAATTTGGACTAAATGGCAATCAGGAACTGGATACAGGCTAAAGGGGGCCAAAAACAGGGCTGTATAATTGGAGTTCAAAGAACTCCAATTATACAGTGATTTAAAAAAAAAATCACTGTATATAAGTGATTTTTTAGTGAACTAAACGCTTCCCTTGCTATTTTAGGACTTTAAATTGATTAGCCTACTGGAATTTACCTATCCTATGCAATTGAAATATTTTACCTTTCCAGAGCATTAAGACCATCACAATAAAAAAAAACAAAAAAACATCCAAGGCATCTTGAATGGAATGACTAAAAGAAGACAAATGAAAATCACAATTTGCAATCTAACAATTAAACTTCTGGCCACACAAATTGTATTAGGATACCCAGCTCTGAAATAATTGCTCAAGTAGCTTTGCAGTAACTTTAACTAATATTGCAATAACTTTATAAGTTTTTTCTTAACCATTTTATTATCTACCTATCCCCCCACCTAGTAAAAGATAAAACCCACCCACCCACACAAGAAAAAAGCCAGTTTTAACAAGGATAATAACATAGTTTCTAAGTCTATTTTAGTGCAACCTACCCAACAACAAAAAATCTGGCTCAATAACTCACCACACTGGTACACAAAAGTGGTGCCTTCATCCTGGATCCATCTGAACACATACTCCATGATTACCTATAATTGAAACTTTTGCCCTCTTTCCGAGTTAACTTGAGACGAACGTACAAAATGTAAAAGTTGTTAAAAGTCAATTTTTCATTAACTTTCAGTCAACTTTTACAAATCGAACGCTAAAAGTTAACTCGGAATCACAAATAAAACGTCAGAACGCTGGTTTCAGTCAACTTGGAATGTGATTCGAACGCAACTCTGTATGTTCAGCCAGAATTGGCCCAAACTTAACAGGTTACCTAGAGAAATCTGGGGTCAGTAAGCAGGAAGGACATGCAAAAGCATAGGATGACTGGCCCCTAGCTTCCTATTGCACTTCCTGTCTAAAGGATTACCTGGTCCTTTACCAGGCTTCTGACTTAGCCATAGGAGCTTTCTTTTAAACCCATTAAATATAAGTACAAAGGAAGAAATGTCAGTAAGGTGGTCCTTCCTTTTCAATGAATTTTTGATGTACAGACAACAGTGTAGGTCATAAGAATTGGCTGGTGAATGTTTTGCAAGGTTTAAAAATTTAGGGCAATTGCTCAGGTTGGCAACTGAGCACAAAAGTAAAATTTTGTGAATGGTTTTTCTTTGTGAATGTTATATTTATGTCATGTCCAGAATTTTAAAGTTAATCTTCATTGTTTTTTTTTTATTTCCATGGCCCTAGGACTTTAGTGTATTAAAACCTACCATCCATTTTCATGTCCATCCATTTTCTTTTAAACAGAGAGGAGTTCTGTGTTTCCTAGCTTCAATAAATTTATATGCAATTTTGAGACCAGGGTTACAAAGCAGGTCAAAACTTGCAAGTGGAACTATGATATGACTTATTAATTTGTAATTAATTAAATGTATATCAATTTGAAGATTAAAAAATTATGTAGAAAACAAACAAGACAAATAAATAAAAGTATCCGTTTACAACCATTTAATTAAGTGTAACAAATGTAGATTATCCCTAAGATTGAAATGAACAAAGCTTCAATTATGAATCTGTTTTCTTTAAACAGACTGAAGGGACAAACCTCCAAGCTATGACAAATTCAATCTCACTTTTGATCTCTTTCCTTTTCAATAGGAACTTTCTTTGGATTTTTTTTCAACCAAGTAAAAACAGTAGGGACATGATCAGGTATAAGTGACCTTCCACTAAGCCTACATACCCAGGGGAAAATTGTGCAGCTACACTAATAATTGGTAAATTTTTTGTTGTTCATATGTTTGATTTACAAATAAAGTGAACATACTCCTTGATGCCCTTTTTTATTTTTTACAAACATAATAAGTGCTTCAAGTACAAGTTTTTGAGCTCTTGAAAATGACCAAAGTATACTCAAATAGTTTTTGGGTATAAGAAAGCTTAAAACATTGGTCTCAAACTTACTGTTTCATTATTAATCCATTTTTTACATGTTGTACAATCTATGAGCACTGATTTTCCACAATTAAGTTGGATTAATAAATTTTACAATATTATGCTGTATTTCTTCTTCTTTGATGCCAAATTTTCAATTAAGGTACGTGTTTTTGGTCATTTTTGACAAAATAATGTATGTTTTTCACTGCCAAAATTTGTTAGGTTAAGTAAGGTCAAAAAGTGCTTAAACTTGAACTAGCAAAATAATCAATTATTATATTTGTAAAGAACATACAAAAAGGCATCAAGTGGTATATTCACTTTATTTGTAAATCAAAATATGAACAACAAGAAATTCACCCCTAACATGCCTAATTTGCAAACATATAGCCCAAATTATATATTTCCAATGTTTTCTGCCACCTGTTACTTGTTTTGCCACAGTTGCCTCAATTAACAGGTACAAGGGTTGAGGGATAGATTGGCAGAATCAATAGAAAATATGTAATTTCAGCTATAGATTTCCATATTAGGAGGGTTGGGGCTAAAGTAGAGCAGGGCTGCATGTAGAAAGGTATAATTATTATGTAAATTACAAAGAATCATCTTTTTTAACAGGCTTTCTTCTATAGGTCTACAGGTCCTTCTCTTGGCTTATACCACATCAAGCATTATATAACCAAAGAAGAATAAGTAGCAAAAAGCTATATATACATAAGCACATGTTATTTAACAATGACTTCTCTAGTGCTTAACTATGACCCCTTAGTAATATTAACAAGAAACAAGGGTAAAACAGGTGCAAACAGTATTACTGGCTTAAATATAAAGTGAATATACCACTTGATGCCTTCTTATATGCTATTTACAAATATAATAATTTCTCCTACTGCAAATTCATATTTAAGCACTTTTTCACCTCTTGACCTCTTAAAAATGACCTATAAATGGAGTCATTACAAATCTGTAATAGTTTAGAAACAAATTTGGGCTATATATTTGCACATCAGGGGGGTGGGGGTAAAGCATAGCATATATTATATACGTAAACTAACCATTGCTGTTTTTTTTAACGTGTTTGTGCACATCAAATTTTAATGAAAAGAGAAATCACCAGTGCAACAGCACACACATAAAAAAATTCAAGCAATGGTTAGTTTACATATTTAATATATGCTATACTTTACCCCCACCCCCTGATGTGCAAATATATAGCCCAAATTTGTTTCTAAACTATTACAGATTTATAATGACCCTATATATAACCTAGGTCATTTTTAAGAGGTCAAAAAGTGCTTAAATCTGAACTTGCAGTAGAAGCGATTATTATATTTGTAAACAGCATTACAAAAGGCATCAAGTGGTATATTCACTTTATATGAAAGCCAGTAATACTGTTTGTACCAGTTACACTGGTAAAACTACAATGTTTTACAATGGTAAAACTGGTGCAAACATAAATAGGTAACAGAAAAAGTGAAATTTAGTGTAAATGAGAATCAGGAACTGGATCAAGGGGACCAAAAACAGGGCCAAAAACTTTACGCTAAAGTTTTTAATTGTTTTAAAAAGTAGAATTGTGGCAAAGAGTCAAACTTTAGCGTAAAGAGCGTGGGACTGCGGAGGGGACAACCCATTTCATATACGGAGTAATTTCTGTTCGTTTTAAGTTCTAATGTCGCTCCTTACTTTCAGTTAAAAAAACTAGTTTTTTTTTATTTAATTTGAAACAGGCCCAAAGTCCTAGCCTCTTCCTTGTCAAAACTTCACATAGCATTAAAACAATAATTACACGTGACCAATGTTGTTATTATTCGCAATTAATCTTGCCGTTTTAAGTGACACGTGGCCAGACAAGTATTTGTTGTTATCTTTTAGGGGTTAAACCTCGATTAGTAAAAATCCCATTGGACAAGTAAACAAACGCACCCACGATTACTATTGATGACATAAGAGATGACGTTTCTGTCATATTATTCTTGGAAATTCAAAGCAAACCGATTACCCATCGTAAAATTAAGTGACATAATGACGCTTGACATGATTACTATTGTTGACATGACAGATGGCGTGTCTGCCAACCTCTTCTTGAATATTCAAAACGAACCGATTATTCATTGTTAAAATAATTGAAATGAATAACAATTTCTTTTAAGTATCTATTATTTATTGTTCATTATTGACATATTAATTTTAGTTAATAATTATTCACGGAATGCATACTTTGCTATAAAGTGCACAGAAAAGGGGCAAAGTACAGGTACTTTCAATCTACGGTTATCTTATAAAATTTCTTACGCCTCTTAATTTTGTCAATCAACTGCTATTGGTGTGACTATTCCACCTCTACCTTGTCTCTGCATGGACATTTAAAATAATGTTCTTCCTCTGAAGAAACGGGCGAGAGGTTGCGCGCTTGTCAAGCATAGAAGTATCTGGCATTCAAGTGAATTTAGCTCTCGGATTCCGATGAATGTATCTTTCAATGTAAGGTGTAAAAACGACTTACGTGTCTTAATCAGAAAATACCTTGACTTGGTGCTACTTAGCTTGCTCCTTGTGTCTCCTTGTGTCTGTACGGGCATTCGAAAAATAATTGTCTTTTTTTTCTAAAGAAGTGTCAAAAGGTTACGTGCAATTCAAGAAAAGTAGTCATTGCATTACTGTCCTGCAACAGAAACTTGCCTTACTGGGGTTAATTCTCATGCTGACTTGGTGCCAGCGTTCAGATTGCAGGTTCCATCCTCCTCCAGGACACCCGGTCTTGAGTAACCGCGGGTGCGTCTTCAAATCTTATTCCTGACTTTCTTAGGAACTGCAGCAGACTATCTTACAATCTCATTCTTGGACCACCATTTGTCGTATCCTCTCAGTGGCCATGGGCTGAAATCGGTGACGAGACGACATGGGGCTTCCTCTGGCAATTGGAGGAATTGGCCCTATCCTCTTAGCGCATGCTGCGCTACTTGCAGGGAAAATGGAATCTCCTTTGGATGGATCGGGAGCAGTGTTGCCAACCTGGTACAATTGTACCGTTTTGGGTAAAAATTAGTGGTTTGATACAATGCAGTATGTTTTGGTTTTACTTGCTCCTTTCTGACTCGGATACCTGTTCAAGTTCTAGTTTATCGAAAAGCTTCTTCTTCTTGCCTCAAATTTTTAACCTGTTGTTCTTATAGTGCTCAAATTGTTGATCATATAATAAATTGAAACATTGACAATATGTTAATTTTCAAAGACGACTAGATTTTCAAAGGAAATACACCCCTTTTAAGCTCATTGGTATTATATGTTTTTAGCTCTTTTTTTCTTTTTCAATCACGTTTCTTTTCTTCTTCTTTTTTAATTCGGCGCCTGCTGCTACCAAAAACTACATAACGTCAGCACCATATGTTTAAATAAAAATGCTTAATCTTGAATTCTATAAAATGTTAAATGACTATATAACTTTTAATTGTTTGAATTTGTATTTATGTCAATACAAAACGTGAAACGATTCTCAGCCCTAACTAGTGCAACTTTTTTTTTTTTTTTTATACATATTTCCAGGATTTAAATTTGTGGTTATAATGTTTGTTTTTCTAACCAAGATAATTTCGAGGCACTGTTTTGCTTTGTTTTGTGCTTGAGCAGGAAGAAACAAGACAGAAACAACTTACCAGATCATGCTGTTGCAGTTCCTAATTAACCTTTTGCAGCACAATCTTATTCAGAAAACCGGTGCAGTTTATTTCAAAGTGTTGGAAACGCCAGCATAAGAAGCAGTCTGGAAAAACAAGGTTGTGTTATTTCTAGATCACTTTGGAACCACTCATTGACTAATTTCGTTTTTTTTCCTTTTTGCAGAGTGTCCAAACGCATTTGCCTTTATTGTGAGAAGTCCGAAAGACCTCCGTGAAAAACGTTACGCATGGCGAATAATATCAGAGGAGGTGAACAAACTAAAATATATACGTACCTTGGCAGAAACAATATGTGTTCTCACGCAACATAATGCTGTAAGTCCGGTTAACATTGTAATCATATTTAAAATAGACGGAGCAGATTGTTATAGCATAGATAAAACAGGCATAGATTTTTAGATATATAACATGTTATATTAGATATAATAGCTATATAGATATGCTATCAAACATGTCGTGGTAACGAACCTAAAACCCTAAAAATGAAATTTTTAGCTACATCAAAAGAATGGCATTTTAATGCTGATTTTAAATATATAAGTTTCATTAAGTTTAGTCTTACCCGTCAAAAGTTACGAGCCTGAGAAAATCTGCCTTATTTTAGAAAATAGGGGGAAACACCCCCTAAAAGTCATAGACTCTTAAAGAAAATCACACCATCAGATTCACCGTATCAGAAAACCCTACTGTAGAAGTTTCAAGCTCCTATCCACAAAAATGTGTAATTTTGTATTTTTTTTGCCAGAAGGCAGATCATGGATGCGTGTTTATTTGTTTGTTGTTTTTTCCCAGGGGTGATCATATCGACCCAGTGGTCCTAGAATGTTGCTAGAGGGCTCATTCTAACGGAAATGAAAAGTTCTAGTGCCCTTTTTAAGTGACCAAAATATTGAAGGGCACCTAGGCCCCCTCCCACGCCAATCATTTTCCCAAAGTCACCGGATCAAAATTCTGAAATAGCCCCGTGGGAGGGGCTACAAGTTACAAACTTTGACCAGTGCTTTCATATAGTAATGGTTATTGGGAAGTGTACAGACGTTTTCAGGGAAATTTTTCGGTTGGTGGGAGGGGTAGAGAAGAGGGGGATATCTTGGGGAAACTTTCCATCGAGGAATTTGTCATGGGGAAGAAAAGCTCCATGAAGAGAGTGCAGGATTTTCTAGCATCATTAAAAAAACTATGAAAAAAAAATATGTAAAAGTTTTTCTAATGGAAGTAAGGAGCAGCATTAACACTTAAACCGAACATAAATTATTACGCATATGAGGGGTTTACCTCCTTCTAAAGCCTCGCTCTTTACGCTAAACTATTTTTAGTAATTTCAACTATTTATTCTACGGCTTTTGTGATTCACGGGTCATTCTTAAGGAACTGGGACAAAATTAAGCTTTAGTGTAAAGAGCAAGGTACTGACGAGGGGGTGAACCCCCTCATATACGTAATAAAAACATGAGAATGCAAAAGTTCGCTACGTAAGCTAATTTGCAAGTTACGTATATCTTTTACTAATAAAAACATTCGTAAAAAATTAAAAGCTCTAATTGCCTTTTCAAGTAACCGAAAAATCAGAGGGCAGCTAGGCCTCCTCCTCCCCCGCTCCGTTTTTTTTATCAAAATCATTGGATAAAAGCTATGAGAAAGCCATTTAGCCAAAAAAAAAAAAAAAATGCAAATTTCGTTTTAATTATTCATATGCGGATAGCCAAAATCAAAACATGCATTGATTCAAAAACGTTCAGAAATTAAATTGAAAAAAAACAAGTTTTTTTAACTGAAAGTAAGGAGCGACATTAAAACTTAAAACGAACAGAAATGACTTCGTATTTGAAAGGGGCTGCTTCCTCAGCAACGCCCCGCTCTTTACACTAAATTCTTTTACTGTTATAAAAAGTAGAGTGGAGATAAAGAGTCAAACTTTAGCGTAAAGAGCGGGGCGTTGATGAGGAAGCATCCCCTTGCAAATACGAAGTACTTTCTGTTCGTTTTAAGTTTTAATGTTGCTCCTTACTTTCAGTTAAAAAAAAACTTGTTTTTTTTTATTTGATTGTATATAACATAGATTGTTATAGTATACATTTGAAGATATATGAATTGTCATAGTACATTGTATAGATGGTTATAGTATAGATATATAGTTATATCAATAGTTATGATAGATATATTGAAATACTACAATATATCAGCGCTTTTTTTACAGTGTTGAACTTTCTCAATCTTTAAAAAAAATTATGACGTTGATTGTTAGAACAGAATTATCGTAGAGGATGGCTATTGCTATCCTTTTGTTGCGTCGTAATAGAATAATACATGTTTTCAGTAATTATATAGAAGAGAAGCAAAATCCCTTTAGATATTCAAAAATTTATCTTTTTGTCTTCACTAAAAAATAATTAAAATAAATGAGCAGATCCCTACCCCTCCTACTTTGCAATTTTGTGAATGGACGTCCTTATATATCCCTCTGAATACATTTTTGTTCACATGCAAAACTCTAGCAAATGAAAAGCTAATATTTTCCATTCTTTCTAATTTCCGTTGCTAGGGTTTCTATATTTTTCCAATCAGTGATGTATGCACAGTCGCAAGTTAAATGTAGTTAGTACAGTGTACAATTAAACACGTCTATAGTTACTTGGCGAATTGGGAAAGTCTTATCAACTGAATTTGATTTTAGTCTAAAATTCAATCTAAATTAAAATTTCTTTGGATCTAATCATAATTTTTTGAAAGCATATTTAGTCTTTTTTGGTGTTAAGTTACCACCCCCCCATCAAAAAAAAATTCTCAAATTAAAAAAAAAAAACGGAAAACAAGGCAAAACAAGTTATCAACAGAATTTAAGACAATTAAACTAAATTTAAAGAAAGTTTCTTTGGATGCAGTCTTAAGTTGTCTGAAAGCACATTTCCTTTTTCAAGTCTTAAGCTTGTTTTTTTTTAAACTCTGTATTGGATAATAAGATTATTTTGGCTTTTATAAGATATACTATGAGCTATTTTCTCACGGAAAAAGCCTTCCACCCTTTAACTGTCAGTACAATATATAGATCCTAATAACGAAAAGACTCATACCCTCCAGAAAAAGAGCTTAAACTTTAAAACTTGAACAGTTTTTATTTCATCAAAGAATCACATCACAGATCGCTATTTAAAACTCAGCGATACCAATTAATCAAGAAAAAAGGTACGGACCACTTGGAGCTTAAAAAAAAATTAAACAAATTTACTAAACACAAATTTTGACTCAAAGATGGCCCCAAAGTTCCAGAAATGCTATTCTGAGTGGGGAGGATATAGGCAGAGGCGAAGGTGGGTTTTCTAGTGCTTGGAGACGATTTCAGTCAGAGGCGTCCCCCCAGTTTATCGTCCATAAAATTAATCTAAATAGAATCCCAACAGGACTTGCACTGTGGGACTGTACTCCCTAGTACCCATCCCCCAAAGCTGGCTATGCCACTGCCATAGGACCATGCCTTTTATGGCTAAATTTTCATTCACAATGACTAGAAACAAATGATTATCATTAGACGGTATAAATTAACACTTTTTGAAGCAGAAATTCTCCACGTAAATTATCAGCTCTTTACCCCCCGTCCCCTTTTAAAGAACAAAACAACTTCTATTTAGAATTGATAAAAACAATTACACTGAAACTATAGGGCTCCAATTTGTTTTAAAGTTTATATTCAGGTTACCAAAAATTTTTAAAGAAAGCGAAACCTCAATAAGGAATATTCTAAACCAGGAAAATGCTCCCTCTAAAAAAAAAAAAAAATAAAACAAACAAAGCCACGAATAATAAATTGATACACTTCATCTTAGATAATGGCTTCAATATGGTGCGAATAATCATCTGGGCTGACCTTAACTCTAAATTCAGTTTATTGAATAACATTTCCAATAAATCCACGGTCTAATTCGCAGAAAATGAAATTATATTTTGTAGCGATAATTCAGATAATCACAAAAATACACTAAAAAAAATTCTTAAAAAAATATCACACCTTAAAAATTAATTCTTGAGCATTCTTACTTTAAATTTCCATTAATTTCTTTAGAACATCACATAGTTAAAAATAAGGAAACCAAAAGCTAGCAAAGAACAAACATTTTACAACGTGTATTAAAATAAACATAAACGTTTTTCTCAGTCCTGCAACCAGGTTAGTATAAATTGTCCCTCGAAAAAAAAATGTTATTTCTCCTAAAAATATTTCACTGTCCAGAGATTTCTTCAACTTTAATGAAAATTCATGTTACCGTGAACAGCGAAATCTAGTAGATGTTGACATTTCAGCAATGAAAATCCTAAATATGGGTATTTAACAAGTATGTTGCACATACATCAAGCGACTATGTGTTTGTTGACCAATCTGCTTATATGAATGGATAAGTTTTTATCAGCAAGTTCTTTAAATCAATTTATATATTCAATTTTGGTATCAATGAGTGTTACCAGATGGGTCACATTTATCCCATTAGGTGGTTACGTTTTGAATTCTTAAAATCAGTGTATTTCTAGTGTTGCCACATTGGGCGCGTTTGTTCTATTTGATGGCTACGTTTTGAATTCTTGAAATTAGTAAGTTCTTTAGATCAATTTATTTATTCAATTTTAGTATCAATCAGTGTTGCCAGATTTGTCATGTTTATCCCATTTGGTGAATACATTAAAAATATTTCATATCAGTGCATTCTAGTGATACCAGATTGGATGCATTTATTCTATTTGGTGGTGGTTACATTTTGAATTCTTTGAATCAGCAAATTCTTTAAATCAATATATTTATTCAATTTTAGTATTGAAGAATGCTATTTTACACTCTCTTCACCGTCTGCGCATAAGAGTATTGTTCAAATATGTATTCGGTCAGGCCAAACACATCAAAAATTGGGCCATCTCCAGGAAAACTTCACATAAAATGATCGAAAAGTCAAACTAAGAGCTATTTTTGTGAACTTTTCATAGATACGGATAATTTTTCAATACTAGGCCTCCATGATTGAATGGTACACATTTTTATGTGTAATGCGATTGTATGATTCAAATGCTTTAGTGTGAGATAACCTCTTTTGTTTTTTCAATACAATTTAAAAAAGCTACACTTCTTTTGGATGATGCAAAGTCAAAGATCGTCGTCGTTATAACCTTAAATTGAACCAAAATAATAAAGAAGAATTTTCACATGACCTTGTAGCATATCGAAAAGACTAAGATAATCGACAAATCAATTTATTGATTTAATTCGGAAACATACAAGTTTCAAAAGACTTAAATGCTCGATAACACTTTCAAAATTTTCGGAAACAATGGAGTCCACATTCACACTGCCTCGGTTTGTGTCTATTTTCACGACAATTTTCACGACAATTTTCTCATAGAGATATATACATTTTTTTTGCTCCTTAAAACGAAACTTATCCCTTCATGGAATAACAATGAGAATAAAAGAGAAGCAAGTGAAACAAAAGAATAAACATAATACATAATTAACGAGTATTAAACCATGTGATTATGTTCAGTTACTGGATAAGTAATCCTTCGATTTTCTCAATCCACTCCTGGGCCAACCCTGTGTCATTTGCACAGAAATTGTAAATTCTTTTTGTTGTGCGCAACTAAGAAAAACAAAAAACATTAAGATTAGGGATATCCTCGTTTTATCCTATCCAAAGAAGAAGAAGAATATAAGATATAAACAATAATAAAAACGTATTACTAGGGGACCAAACTTCGCTTGGTGATAAGAAAGAGAGTTTAATTTCTTTTTACTTTCAATTTATTCTATTTTCAGCGGAAGCTTTTTTGAATATTCATAACAAGAAATGATATATTATATACAATACAAAAAGTACGTAAGTTTTAATACCCTACAAATTAAGTATTTAAAAATTTGAATCTGAAGAAAAGTTATAGGAACAATACATACACTTTTATTCTTTAGAAAATTAATATGAAGACGATCACTGAAAAAATAATTTAGATAAGAGTATTTTAAAAAAGGGCGTTTTATTCATATTATTTATGTACTTTTTGTGGAAACTACCCCTTGTGAAGCTTTAATTATGGCAAAAATTATGTACTTTAAATTAGCTGAAAGATTAATATCGTTCACACTTACCTTTTCTAACCCCTTTTTTTTTAATTTATGTACTCTGATTGTTATGCTACATGAAAAATATTTATTCTATCAACAATCAAATTAAATTGTAATTTACTTTTTTTAATATTTATCAAAGAAAATCATCTTCAGCAAAAACAATGTAACCATTCAAAGTATTTGTGGCGTCATTAAGACGAAAAATATTTTCGAAAATTAAGACCCTAAACAAATTTTCTCAACGTCATCACCAATCTAGATCGTCTTTTTACACCCAGAAAGGGAGGCATGGAACTTTTGAGAACAAAATACAGTGTCGTTTTTGAAAAAAAAATTCATAGATAAACACATAAATATACATAAATACAATTATTGTTCATTTGATAATTTAAGACATTGAAACCGTTCTCAGAAATAAACAATTATTGGAATATAACTGTATTTTTTTTCATATAAACAACATAAAGAAGTAGAGAAAAATATATAAATAACAATAAAAATACAGCTATATAAAAATAATTTCCTCCAAAACTAGATGATCGCATAAATATAGCATAAAATAGCTGTGATCGCATAAACCATGTGAAGACACAAAAGAAGTGGAATAAAAAAGCAAAATTATTCCCCTCCCCCCCAAAAAATAGTTTATTTGATTGTGTTTGTACTAAATGAGCAGATTACTCGAAAAAAGTAGTATCCGTAATAATTAAAGATGTTTAAACTATCAGTTCTAACTCACTGGCGGATCCAGGGCCCCCTCTAATATTTTTCTGGCGTCCTCTTTCACTGTTTTTTTTCCACTCTTTTTTTAGAATAGGTTTGGTAAATTATTCGCACCTTTGTCAAACTGCCCCCTCCCCTAAAATTTTGTTCATTGGTACCCTTGTCACATTGGGCTTCGCCCAAGATTTTGCTCTAGATCAATAGGTTTCCATTACCCCATGGTTCCAAAGAAGGTTCCCCCAAGAAAGAATGAAGCAAAACAATATCTTCGCCATAAGTTACAATGAAGAAAACATAAAAAAGATGCAGTAAATATATTACTGAAACATGGACCAGGTCAAATGGCTACCATAGACCCGGTAGCCTCCCCCCTTGATACGGTCTTGAACAATGGTCTGTCGATGTCTGGAAAAGAATGCTACGCTGTTGAGCTCGTCAATGAAGGATCCTTGGTTTTTGGTACTGGAGAGGTCATGGTGGAAAGACACTGTTGCCACCTTATAGCCCAAGCGGCGCAGAAGAAATATTTTCAAGTAAGTACATTTGACCACTTCTTCGACGTATTTCATTTCCGCGAATTCGGCGTAGATTTCTGACGTAAATTTGATTTACTGACCGGTCATTCATAAATTAGCATGTCGTCACTGTATCTGACATTTTCACACATCTGAGGTAGTTGCCAAAAATCGATTGCTAACCTCAAAGAAAGAATTAGCAAGGCAATATATGTTTCATCAGAATTTGATCTTTCACATCTGCATTGCCCTGCTGACCCTCTCTTTGAGACCAGCTTAGTATTCGGTTTTGGGAACTATCTCAGAAGTATGAAAATATTAAAGAAGACCTTGAGACCTGGTAGCAAAGACACGCAAGATCTGTAGCCCCACTTCTTAAGTCGTTAAATAAAGTCACGAAGATCTACTTCTCCTTTTTATTTTATTATTCTTATTCTGTTTTATTTTGTTCTATTTTATTCGTCGTTTTATTTATTCTTACTTCTACTATTTTTCACTTTTCTTTAATACAGCTCAAAGCTAAATTTGAGTTTCAGTATTTCCGCTCAAACTGAGTTTTTTATTTTTGGGGGCAATGACACTCATACCCTTTCCAGAACTTTGGTGTAAAATTTTCACCTGTGTATTTTATTTTTTTTAAATCAAAATTTCCCGATAACTTATGGAAAATATTACGTCTATTCTGTCACCATAAGTTCGTTCCGTCAACCCTTTTTTCATTTTATCAACCAATATACCGAGGAATATCTTTTTACTGAACAATACTTGATTGAAGCTGAGAAGTCTCAACTTGGAACTGGAACTAAAATCAAGCAGTTCGTGGTAACGAACTGTAGTAAGGAGCGACCCGGCTCAATAGTAACCAAAACTCTAAAAAATGGAATTTTGATACCAATACCTACATCAAAAGAATTGCATTTTAATGCTGATTTAAATATATTAGTTTCATCAAGTTTAGTCTTACCCATCAAAAGTTACGAGCCTGAGAAAATTTGCGTTATTTTAGAAAATAGGGGGAAACGCCCCCTAGAAGTCATAGAATCTTAGCGAAAATCAGACCATCAGATTCAGCGTATCAGAAAACCCTACTGTAGAAGTTTGAAGCTCCTATCAACAAAAATGTGGAATTTTGTATTTTTTGCCAGAAGGCAGATCACGGATGCGTGTTTATTTGTTGTTTTTTTTTTCTTTTTCCCAGGGGTGATTGTATCGACCCAGTTGTCCTAGAATGTTGCAAGAGGCCTCATTCTAACGGAAATAAAAAGTTCTAGTGCCCTTTTTAAGTGACCAAAAAAATTGGAGGGCACCTAGGCCCCCTCCCACGCTAATTATTTTACCAAAGTCAACGGATCAAAATTCTGAGATAGCCATTTTATTCAGCGTAGTCGAAAAACCTTATAACTATGTCTTTGGGGACGACTTACTCCCCCACAGTCCCCATGGGAGGTACAACAAGTTACAAACTTTGACCAATGCTTACATATAGTAATGGCTATTGGGAAGTATACAGGCGTTTTCAGGAGGATTTTTTTGGTTGGGGGAGGGGTTGGAAAGAGGGGGATATGCTGGGGGAACTTTCCATCGACAATTTGTCATGGGAGAAGAAAATCTCCATGAAGGGAGCGCAGGATTTACTAGCATTATTTATAAACACAATGAAAAAATAAATATGAAAAAATCTTTCAGCTGGAAGTAAGGAACAGCATTAAAACTTAAAACAAACAGAAATTATTACCCATTTGAGGGGCTCACCTCCTCCTAATACCTCGCTCTTTACGTAAAGTATTTTTAGTAATTTCAACTATTTATTCTACTGCTTTTGTGATTCTGGGGTCATTCTTAATGAATTGGGACAAAATTTAAGCTTAAGTGTAAAGAAGGAGGATCTGACAAGGGGGCGAACCCCCTCATATCTATCTATATATATAAAAATAAGTTGTCTGTCTGTGGATGGATGGATGGATGGATGGATGGATGGATGGATCAGGTGACGTCACCTGAAAAAACTGGATTAGGTGACGTCAAAACTGAAAAAACTAAAAAAAGGCAAAAACTACAAAAAAAACTAAAAACTAATAAAAAAAATAAAAAAGCTAAAAAACTAAAAAAAACTATAAAGGTAAAAACCAATAAAAAACTAAAAAAAAAACTGAAAAAACTAAAAAAAGGCAAAAACTACAAAAAAAAACTAAAAACTAATAAAAAAAGTAAAAAAGCTAAAAAACTAAAAAAACTAAAAAAACTAAAAAAAAGGTAAAAAACTAAAAAAAATAAAAAATAAAAAAAAACTAAAAAAAAGGAAAAAACTGAAAAATAAGCTAAAATAAAGGTAAAAACCAATAAAAAACTAAAAAAAAAAAGGAAAAAACTAATAAATGACGACACTCAAAGAGAAAGCGACCAGGACAAAAGGAATGTTCGATTAGCAATCAACAAAGCACCGGGACACAGGGAGTATAAATGACGACCAGGACATAAGTTCGACCGGGACACAGGGAATATAAATAACGACCGGGACACAGGGACACAACTACAACGGGGACACCGGGGGAAACAGGGGGATATAAATGACGACCGGGACAAAAAAACTAAAAAGAAAAAAAAACTAAAAACTAATAAAAAAAACTAAAAAATCTAAAAATCTAAATAAGCTAAAAAAGAAAAAAAAAGGAAAAAAATAAAGGAGAAAAACAAAACTAAAAAACGAATGTATATACAGACCGGGACACCGGGATACAAATGACGACCGGGACCCGGGACACAGGGAATATAAATGACGACCGGGACACAGGGACACAACTACAACGGGGACACCGGGGGAAACAGGGGGATGTAAATGACGACCGGGACACCGGGACAGGGAATGGTCGATTAGCAATCACCATCAACAAAGCTCAAGGGCAATCATTAGAATCATGAGGTATAGATCTGAATACAGATTGTTTTCCCATGGACCATTATATGTTGCATGTTCAAGAGTCGGTAAACCTGACAATCTATTTATATGCAAAGACAATGGGACAGCAAAGAATGTTGTATATTCGCAAGTTTTACGTAGTTAAAACCATATATATATATCTATCTATATTCACAGGTGGGACATAGGGACACAACTACAATGGCGCGTAACTATTATGGCGCGTAACGACTTACGCGCGCGGGGGGGCTTGGGGGGGGCGCGAAGCGCCCCCACCAACTAGGTGTTGGGGTGGCGCGAAGCGCCACCCCAACAGCTAGTATGTAATAAAAATATGAGAATACAAAAGTTCTTTACGTAAGCTAATTTATAAGTTACGTAAATCTTTTACTAATAAAAATATTCATAAAAAATTAAAAGTTCTAGTTGCCTTTTTAATTAACCAAAAAATCGGAGGGCAACTAGGCTTCGTCCCCCGCACTTTTTTAAATGGCTTTCTCATAAAATTATGAGAAAGCCATTTAGCAAAAAAAAAATGCAAATTTCGTTTTAATTATTCCTCTGCGGAGAGCCAAAATCAAAACATGCATAGATTCAAAAACGTTCAGAAATTAAATAAAAAAAACAAGTTTTTTTAACTGAAAGTAATGAGCGACATTAAAACTTAAAACGAACAGAAATTACTTCGTATATGAAAGAGGCTGCTTCCTTATCAACGCCCCGCTCTTTACGCTAAAGTTTTTTACTGTTTTAAAAAGAAGAATTGAGAGACAGAGTCAAACTTTAGCGTAAAGAGCGGGGCGTTGATGAAGAAGCAGCCCCTTTCATATACGAAGTAATTACTGTTCGTTTTAAGTTTTAATGTCGCTCCTTACTTTCAGTTAAAAAAACTTGTTTTTTTTATTTAATTTAAATTTGGAACCGGAAACCCCAACTGGTTATCAATTATTAATTTTTACTTTACGTTAAATATTATATTAAAATATTGACTACACAAAAATATAATTACCTATAAAAATTTTATATTATACTGGTTAATCGAGGTTGTATTAAATCGGGATAAATCTATAATGCTTCCTATTCAATTTCTTGCGCTTTATTCATTTGTTTCGCTTTTTTTTTCAAATTTTAAGTCAATATTTTTTTTTTAGCGATACACTTTTAGTTTATTTTTTCATGAACTATGGGTGTCCTGAATTTTTAAATTTTTTCTCAATTCAATACTAAATTTTCTAGTCCAATCATTCATTCTGAATTCTAGAGTACAAAAAAGTGCATATTTATAATTTTAAATTTCTTTGAAATATTAATAACACAAAAAAGGATAGAAAAACTGGGGGCGCTCAAAAAAAAAATCTAAATTTTACTATTCAGTAGGCCTACAAACAGCATTTTGAAAACTTTAAAATATTGAAATATTTTGAAATATTCCTCTAAGATTTGGGCAACGCAAACTATTACATTTTTTAATTTAGAATTGATAATATATTTAGAGAAGCATATTTCAATATGTGAACGAAAAAAAAAATTATCAAAGGAAGATACAGTAGGAGAGACTTGATACAAAAGATACTTGACTAAGCAAAGCTTAATGTAAATTGCTTATTGAACTTTTGTTGAAGACAATCGTGAAACCAAAATCAGAAATAAACAAGTAAACTTATTTAAAAAAAAATAATTCTACCCATTCTTCCTTAACAACACTACCTTACGAAAAGAGACGGAACCGCAGTTAATGTGAATTACTTACATCAAAAAATGCCTTTTCATCAATTTTCTTCGGAGCCCCCTTGAGTTGGAGCAGAATTAGCTACACTTACTACATCTGCTAGATCTGAAAAACAAAAGCATAATTATATAAATTATAGCAACAATCATACAGACTACATAATATATAACACGTAATCGTAATTATTTGTAATACATGCTTATGTGTACATAATATATAATAATACTCATACCACTACTGATACTACGAACGACTCACTGCAGCATCCAGGCACCCAAGGCCAACACAGTTTGTGGGCGCTCCTTCTCCGCCCAGTTTATTCTTTACCCCTCCCACGAACTTACAAGTTCCTTTAAATACTTCCTTTTGACCATTTCCATCCCATTCAGGGCCAACTTCATACGTGAAACATGTTCTAGCCCTCTTAATATTGATCTCAGTGTAGTCCTAGAAAGTGGAATAGAATCAATTGTTCCTAGGAACTTTTTGTTCGACATATGGTCAGTGAGACGGGTACCCAGACCAAACCGTAGACAATCCTTATGAAAAAAAAAATCAGAAAATTTTCCTCTGCCTTTCGTAACGCCGACGCTTTAGAACCATTCTTAACCACCGATATTACCGTAGCTTGCAATATTCTATTTTTGGTCCGCAGTTTTACCTTCCTCTTCTTCCAAACTTTTTTCAATTATGAACAAACAATGAGCTTTGACTATTCTTTTTTTTTTGCATTTTCACTACATCTACTATTTTTGTTGATGAAAATTCTATAGTATATAACAAACTTCAGAATTATATAAAACGAGTATAGTATATTATTGTATACAACTAAACGAATCAAAAATAAACCTTAATCATAAATTACGTATTAAATAAAATTAAAATAGAATAAATACATAGTTCGTACAGTCAGAAAAGATTATTCTTAAGATAAGTTTGTCATTAAACTTAAATTAAAATGTCCGTCACTATACAAAGAACACAAAAAAAATTTCCCGTGACAAAACTACAAACAGTCAATAATGGATGAAACCAAAAGAATATTTATGATATCTGTCTCAAAAATAAATAAAAAATCTCCTCAGAATGCAAGAATGAGCTTTTCGATATTTTTACCCAGTGGTGTCAATTAGGGAGGCGAAGTTGAGGGTCTACGTACACTAGATTTTTTGCCATCCCCAAGATTATACCCCCTAAATTCTGAAAAATCTTTTTTGGAGTATTTCTATTGAAAACAGTGTTTTAATTTACAAAAAAGAGACAAATTACCCACCCACCCATAGCTATTGAAAGATTCCTTCCTTCCCTCAGTTTTTGTAAACTGTCACCACTGTTTTACCCTCATTGCTCTAATACAATATTTAAAGCAGAGATCTTTACCCAAAGTCATGTTACTTATTTGGCTATTTCAAAACAAAAAAGCAAACAGATAAAAATGATATATTTTTTTTTACCTGTTGTAAGGATTTTGACTAGTTTAAGAATAAGGTTAAAAACAATATATATAAAGAGATAAAAAAAAAAAAAAATGCAAACATAGTGATTGCATACCATATACTGTGGCGTCAACTCTCAAAAATGTTCAGGGGAGGAGCAAAATTTATTATTCAAAATTTAAAGACTTCTTTTAAACGTATAAAAATTTGTTTAAATGTATTTTAGTACATTTTAAAAGTCGGGTGTTTCTTGGAATTTTTTTAAACTTCGTATTTTTATTTTTTTTTTAGAAACTGGGATCTGGCACTTAATAATAAACTACTTTTGCTACACCAAAGCACTGTAGATAAATTAAACAATAACCAATTATACTTGGCTACCACATTCTCGGCGCGTATGAAAAGCTCCTCCCATTTATTCTCCCATCAACGATCCAGTGTGTATTTGTCACTATTGAATAATGGTTGCATAATTGTTGGACAATTCATGGATAATTGTTGGTTAGTAGCTGCTAAATACAAGCAACTGATTGAGCTAATTCCTGACCAGGGAGATATTTTGGTTGACTTCCTTTCACAGAAAAAAGTGACATACCATAGGTGAAACTGATTGGGCTTACCACGGCTCACCAAAGCAATAAGCCTTCTGTTGGAAGAAGAGAATGAAGTATCTGACAGCCTTGAAAATTATCCTTTTATATTTATTGTTGGTTTTCAAACAGTTCGTGGTAACGAACTGTAGTAAGGAGCGATCCGGCTTAATAGTAACCAAAACTCTAAAAAACTGAATTTTGATATCAATAGCTACATCAAAAGAATCGCATTTTAATGCTGATTTTAAATATATAAGTTTCATCAAGTTTAGTCTTAGCCATCAAAAGTTACGAGCCTGAGAAAATTTGCCTTATTTAGGAAAATAGGGGGAAACACCCCCTAAAAGTCGTAGGATCTTAACGAAAATGACACCATCAGATTCAGCGTATCAGAGAACCCTACTGTAGAAGTTTCAAGCTCCTATCTACAAAAATGTGGAATTTTACATTTTTTGCCCGAAGACAAATCACGGGTGCGTGTTTATTTGTTTGTTTTCTTTTTGTTTTTGTTTTTTTCCCAGGGGTCATCGTATCGACCAAGTGGTCCTAGAATGTCGCAAGAGGGCTCATTCTAACGGAAATGAAAAGTTCTAGTGCCCTTTTTAAGTGACCAAAAAAATTGGAGGGCATCTAGGCCCCCTCCCACGCTCATTTTTTTCCCAAAGTCAACGGATCAAAATTTTGAGATAGCCATTTTATTTAGCATAGTCGAAAATCATAATAACTATGTTTTTGGGGATGACTTACTCCCCCACAGTCCCTGGGGGAGGGGTTGCAAGTTACAAACTTCAACCAGTGTTTACATATAATAATGGTTATTGGGAAGTGTACAGACGTTTTCAGGGGGGATTTTTTTGGTTTTGGGGGTAGGGTTGAGGGAGGGGGCTATGTGGGAGGATATTTCCTTGGAGAAATATGCCATGGGGGGAAAAATTCAATGAAAAGGGCGCAGGACGAATCTGGTCACGTTAGAAAAAAACGTCAAATTAAGAGTTTAATATACAATGCTGGGTGTTCGGAGCCTCTCTATTATGGAGTATAATTCGAAAATAACACAACTATACGAGCGATAAAACATATATACCACAACCATAACTCAACTAACGAAAGAACTGCTAAGAGATAACACAACTATAAAGCGAAAACAGGTGAAAACTAACGGGAAAATAAACGAACTAATAGGTGGAAGGGGCCCAGAGAAAAAATATAATCCTTTTTCAATTTTGAGCCTAACTTCCGCAAAGGAGTAATAATGTCAGAAGCCCCGAAATACCGAATTATTTTCTTTTCAAACAGTTCGTGGTAAGGAACTGTAGTAAGGGGCGACCCGGCTCAATAGTAAACGGAACTCCAAAAAACGGAATTTTGATGCTAAAAGATACATCAAAAGAATTGAATTTTTACGCTGATTCTAAATATATAACTTAACCCTACTATAGAAGTTTCAAGCTCCTATCTACAAGCCTGAGAAAATTTGCCCTATTTTGGAAAAAAGGGGGAAACATCCCCTAAAAGTCATAGAATCTTAACGAAAATCACACTATCGCATTTGGTATATCAGAGGACTCTATAGCAAAAATTTCAAGCTCCTATCATAAAAATGTGGAATTTTGTATTTTTTGCCAGAAGACAAATCACGGGTGCGTGTTTATTTGTTTGTTTGTTTTTTTTTGTTTTTTTTTCCCAGGGGTCACCTTATCGACCAAGTGGTCCTTGAATGTCGCGAGAGGGCTCATTCTAACGGAAATGAAAAGTTCTAGTGCCCTTTTTAAATGACCAAAAAAATTGGAGGGCAAATAGGCCCCCTCCCATGCTCATTTTTTCCAAAAGTCAACATATTAAAGTTTTAAGATAGCCCTTTTGTTCAACATAGTCGAAAACCATAATAACTATGTCTTTGGGAATGACTTACTCCTCCGCGATCCCTGAGGGAGGGGCTGCAAGTTACAAACTTTGACCAGTGTTTACATATAGCAATGGTTATTGGGAAGTGTACAGACGTTTTCATGGGGATTTTTTGGTTTGGGTGTGGGGTTGATGGGAGAGGGCTTTGTGGGAGGATCTTTCCTTTGAGGAATATGTCATGGGGGAAGAAAAATTCAATGAAAAGGGCGCAGGATTTTCTAGCATTACTATAAAAAAAACAATGAAAAAATAAACATGAAAACGTTTTTTCAAATGAAAGTAAGGAATAGCATTGAAATTTAAAACGAACAGAGATTATTACGCATATGAGGGGCTCTAAAAATACTTTAGCGTAAAGAGCGAGTTATTTAGGAGGAGATAAATACCTCGCTCTTTATGCTTAAATATTTTTAGTGATTTCAACTATTTATTCTACGGCCTTTTTGATTCAGGGGTCATTCTTAAAGAATTGGGACAAAACTTACGATTTAGTGTAAAGAGCGAGGTATTAACGAGGGTACAAACCCCCTCGTACACATAATAAAAATATAAGAATATAAAAGTTTGTTACGTAAGTTAATTCTTAAGGTACGTATATTTTTTACTAATAAAAACGTTCGTTAAATATTAAAAGTTCTAGTAGCCTTTTTAAGTAGCCGAAAAATTGGAGGGCAGCTAGGCCTCCTTCCCCACCCCTTATTTCTCAAAATCGTCTGATCAAAACTAAGAGAAAGCCATTTAGCCAAAAAAAATTAATATACTAATTTCATTTCAATAATTTATGTGCGGAGAGCCAAAATCAAACATGCATTAATTCAAAAACGTTCAGAAATTAAATAAAAAAAAATAGTTTTTTGTACTGAAAGTAAGGAGCGACATTAAAACTTAAAACGAACAGAAATTACTCCGTATATGAAATGGGTTGTCCCCTCCGCAGTCCCTCGCTCTTTACGCTAAAGTTTTTAATTGTTTTAAAAAGTAGAATTGTGGCAAAGAGTCAAACTTTAGCGTAAAGAGCGAGGGACTGCGGAGGGGACAACCCATTTCATATACGGAGTAATTTCTGTTCGTTTTAAGTTTTAATGTCGCTCCTTACTTTCAGTACAAAAAACTAGTTTTTTTTTATTTAATGCTGTTAAGAAGCTGCTCACTTGGCACAAGTGTCCGATATGTGCTTCAAAGCTAGTTCAGGGCGATAGTAAAGTTTCCGACGAAACTTGTTCTTTTCTAGCAGATAAGTCCTACGAGGAGTCAAGTCTACATTTGTCCAACCTTACAGCCCCTCGTTAGGCGTTGTTTTATTTCTGCAAGACTGTGACTCCATTTTCCTGAAACATTACAGAAATTCTTGTAGCCAGGACTAATCCATCGAATTTGGCTTGAGTGCAAAGACCCGAACTGGGAAGCTGACTGTGAGGACTTCCCCCTTTAACAGTTCATACGATATTTTTGCGCACCCGTGCATATCACGATGTGAAATTTAAGAATCGTGAAATGAAAAGAATCCCCTATCAAGGAAAATAAACTAGCAAGTAAGTATTTTAGTTTTAGTAGTTTAAATATTTGATTATCTTCTTTTTTGACCAAGGAAGCAAAATTTTAAAAAACTAGTATTTGATTATCTCCTTAATGAGTTCCTTAGTACTACATACAATAAAAATCAAACCAATACCCATAAACATAGCTGCGAGTCTGCATTCATGCCGATCACATAATTTCCCTTTGAGGAAAATTTGACAAAACTATGGAACTGAAATATCAATGCGAAGGGCCAAATTTCCTAATCAAATAACCTCACGCTATGGTATGGTTCAAATAAAACTTATTTTTACCTTGATTATCCTTATAAATTCATTATATGTTTTCTTTCCATTCTTAAACCAATGTTATCTTTATCTTTTGCAATATTACAGCCATACCAATCATTTTCCTCTGCCACACGATTGCCTACCAATAAAAAAATGTAATATCGCTTATGTTTATACTTGTTTATGTGTTCTCCGGAGCAGCTGCATTTCGGTCCGGCTTTGTCTAATAGCTGAGATAGGGAATGATTCTACTATATATATCTAATTATCTATATACAGTGCACCAAACAAACACCAAGCGCTAGATGACGCTTTTTTTCGAAGCTATCGCTAGATACTTTATTTTATACGCTATCGCTAGATACGGCACCATATACTTCAGTAAGGTACATGGATTCAAGAGGGTGGATTGGGCTAGTCTCCTAAAATTATACACGCCCCGTTTTTGTGTGACCAATTTGAAAAGCCTTATCAAGCTAAAGTGACCAAAACCAGGCCGGCTTTTGAGCAAGAGTGGCACAGCCTATAAGAAACAACAAAATGTTGTAGTTGCAGTTGTAGTAACTGAAAGGGATTAGAAAGAAACATTGAAAAACCAGGAGTAAAAACAACAATCAAACAGACAAAATAAAGAAGGCAATTAAATGCAGATAAACGATATGTTTATTCGACATTTTACCAGTTATCTGTCCGCTTCGCCAGTAACTTTAAACAATTTTTTTATCTATTAATATTAATTTATTTTATTAAGTTCTTAAAATTATTTCATTTGCGAAATATTCTATCAATAATAATCAATTAATCATTTAAACATTTATTAAGAGATTAATTAAAATAATTTAAATGTTATTAAATATTATCATTATTAAATAAAAATTATTATTAAGTATTCATTAAAACATTGAAATATTAATTAATTGTAATATCTAGTTCATCAATTTAAAAATAATGAAAATAAGCTGTTTTTATGTTTCTAATATTTACAAATGTGTTCAGATCCTACTTTGGTATTTTGTAGCACAATTTAGGGACACGTTTGTATCCAAACAGGAAAAATTGTTTGTATCATATATCCTCGTAATCTGTTCATTTTGTGCATCACAATTTTGTCCTAGATTATAAAAATGTTTACGCGAGGGCAAGAAAATTTAGTTCTTATGTACTCCTACTTTGATGGAATTCAATAAAAACCGTCAATGCATCACCAAGCCCAGTCGTCACGGGAAGACGGGACATGGGTCTAACTCCCTTCGATTCAATAACGCTGAGATAACTAGAAACTTGGGCCACTCATCAATATTAGATTGGCTTACCGATAAAACCTTTATACTGTACGTCAGAATACCTGGGCATCGTAATACCGTAGTTGGTGCATAGTAGAGTCTAGAACGAACCATCGTAACTTCCAGGCTTTGAGTAATGCCCCTCTTTTGTAGAGATAGCCTTCAAGAGTTCGATTCTCTGCTGTACCCCAAAGCACAAAATTTGGAAATTCTTGGTTTCCAACAGCCGCACTATTTGAGCCTGAAATAATTAAATGCTGATATGACTCATATTCACAAGTGAAAATCATTAATTTATGAACTTATTTCTTTCAAAATTGGGCAGTATACAACACACATAAATGAAATTACAAAAGAAAAATGAGATACTTCAACAAATGAAACAAAGCATTGATGTAGAATAGACTTAATAACATAAAAGAATAAAATACGAAAAAAAAACACAACAGCAAAAAAATAAACCGTAATCAAATTCTGAAAAAGGAAGAAGGTTGTACATAAAAAGAAAATTTTCAGACTTGCAATAAGAATTTTCCGACTATGATAAAAATTTTCCCTCTTAATTCTAGCTAATTCTAACGGCTCTTTAATTTTAGATCTCAAACTAATTCAGTGTTTTTACTCATAATCAGCTTATAATCAATCAATGATGCTCAAGATATGATTAAGAGCTTGAGAATGAAGGCTTCAAATTAGTTTTGTAATTCTATCGCTGATTTTATTTATCTTAAACTACCATGCTGAGAAAAAACAACAACATGTTTATGAAAACCTAAACTGTGGACAAGACCGTATCCAGGGCAGGGTTTAGGAGGGTTTCATCCCCCCCCCAATGTATGTCCGACTTACGAAAACGTAACGAAAATACATAAAAAAATATGATGCTTTTTAAAGCATTTTTTGTACCTCTCCCCTCCGAACAAAAATCCTGGATACGACCCTGAATGTGGTTATATTTATTTATTCATTAAAACTAAAGTGCATTCACCAACAAAGCCAGTATTCACCTAAGAGATGAATGGAGACTCTTCACTAAAATTGGACACTAAGTAAATATTATGATGTCTTAAGAAAAGATAATAATAATACATTGTGCACACATCACTCTTTACTTAGGCAGCGCTATTCTGCTGCCTATGATTGTTGAGCAAGAACTAAAACAATTTTTCTCAGGACAGATGGCAAATCAAAAACAATATTTGAGAAGAAAGCTTCAGCGACCCATAAAAGTTTATAATGTTGTTAATAGGGTCCAACAGCTACGACCCTCCCCGTTCAGAAATTCTTTCAACATTCAAGTTGTAGGCAAACCATTCCACTTATTGCAGTACGATAATAGATTTTCTTAGAGACATAAAGGCATTTCCCATGAGTTTTATTTTCATTTCAGTTACCACCGTGTTTATTTTTGCCCGACAAGCACTGTATGGTTATTGTTGATAACCAATAACTAAATAAATTTACATCGTACCTGAAATACTGACTGCAGTGGCAGAATTAGCTCCTTGTCCTACAGGTGACGGCTGCATTCCATCTGCACGATAACGTGGACACGTCCGAGGGGCACTTTCAGCACATTTATCGTGATAGTTCCTACCACAATCGGCATATTTTAATCCCTACAAGGAAGACAGCAAAGGTCATACTTTAAAAAAAGTAAACTATCATATTGCAGACGATGCATCGAACTTACATATGAGAGTAAACCCTCTAAATAAACGATAATGACCATATGTTACCTTAAAATCACACCCCCTTTTGTTAACCATATCCTTCCAGAAATTTCAGTGTCATGGTGTACTTGGTGTCACAATTTCTTCTAATTTAGCGTGGGATCCATAGAGCTAATGCGTCTATTTCCCTCTTTCAGCTCCTAAATAAATTTAGTGTCTCTCTTCCCATTATTTAAGGATTTATATTTCCTTTGTCCACCGGCATCTTTAATATGCTTGTCCAGTGTGGCACCCTGGCATCTCCCGTAAAGAATTAGTAAAATCTAATCTATTCAAAAAAGAGCCCTGTGTATATTTTTTAAAGAAGCTAAGGTTCCATACTCTTTTCTTCTATAAAAGTCACATTGAATCACTTAAGCGCAGGAGAGTACGTTGTGTCTCGGTTTTGCGAAAAAAGCAATAGCAAACCCTCGCACGGAAAACATTTTCCCCAAAAGACACTCCCACCCAGATTTTGCCCACCCCGGACTGTCTCCGTACTCGTTCCTATCTTGTCCTGCATTAGTTGTTTTACCTCCAGATATGAAAAAACCTTTGTCCCCTTCATTACCAAAAAAATTCCGCTAGTTTTTCTTCGTTATTATTTGGTACTGGAGTTGCCCAAGTTTTGTATTTTGTTCGCTTGTTTTGTCCCTCCCTTTTTTATATGTCCGTATAAATGTCTTTTTCAAGTATATATATTACCCAATTCTTTTAGTTTACCCTTTTAACTTAACCTGGAAACTCATTTTAATTACTTTGACATAAGAAAGATTTTTCATTCTATTATTGCTTTTTTTGGCATTGTCTGTCAGTTTGTTAGTTTTCTTGTTTTTTTATGAAATTTTTGCTTGTTTTCTTTTTTAAGACTTCGAAATTCAAATTCAGCCCTTTGGGGCTTGTGATTTTATGGTATCTTATACCCTTTCTAAAATAGACAGGCTTCGATTGCACAATTCTAGCCTAACATTCTAGCAAAAATATTGTGCCATAAAATGCTTTTAGAAAATGGGAAAGAGGGAGCAAATATTTTGTTGCATAGTAGCTCGACCATACCAGGCAATTTAAAACTATGGCAATTTATTAAGCAGGATGAGTTAGGGAGCCAAAAAACTCAATCAGTAGCACAGGAATCATTAATATGGTATCTTAATATCTGCTTTATGATTCAGGCAATATTAAAGATCTTATAATTAACATCAACTGAAACTATTTCTTAAATATTAATAAATGAGCTAAATTGGCCCTAGACAATATGAATTATTAATATGATATTTTACCGGCTAAATTATCACTGGTAGGTCAGTATTATGTGCACTTGGAACGTAAAACCTTAAAAAACAACTATGGTATGACATTTTGACCGGGCATTCAAGCGTTTTGACCTTGACTTGTAACGGGTTTAAAAAGTTCATCTTTCAGGAGTAGGAAACACAAAATTAAGTGATATAGAATTTATTTAATTAGGGAGGAAGGGTACATAGGTAGTAGTTCTCGTGATGAATAAGGATGCTTCCAAGTCTTGTTAGGCTGGGAAAATATTAACAATAAAATTTTAGTTGTTCATTTTACCACTAAAAATTGCAAGATATCAGTCATAGTAGTATATGATGATGATAATATATTTATTTAACAACAACAAAAGCAATTTACATACAAAAATCAGTATAATTCGCCCAAAACCAAACAATTGGCGTGGAATGAACTGATAAAAAACATTTATACATACAATCGTTTGATTTCACTATAATAAGAAAAAAGAAAGAAAAAAAGCCACTTCGGAACCGACTTACGGAGAATAGGGACTCAGATGAATTTTACTAGCAGTTACAGAAACAAATAGACAAGATCCCTTGCAAAAATATGAATTTTTAATTGGGGATTTTAATGTTTGGGCTGGAAGGAAAAGGATAGATTTTATCATAGCCAAGGAAAAATTGTTGTAGAAAAAAAAAAAAAAATAGCCACGGTTATAGACTGCTGTAAAACTGTAGGTATAACAATCAAGTTATAATAAATAGTTCTTGGTCATAAAATAGCCGATAAGTTAACGAAGTATCGTACTCATATGATGATAAGATGGCCAACCATATCGATTATTTTATCTTAAATCGAAGACCGGCAGGATCGATGCTAGATACTAAAGTACATAGGATTGATGTTATTGATGTAGAGATCATCATTTAGCAATAACTCAAATACAAGTTTATTGTCTAGGTTTTATTAGAGAAATATGTATTTTTGTAAGACGTATAAGTATGTGTTTTTCGCATCATTTTAGGTTATGAATAAGACAAATTTGATGTTCCTTCTTAAATCTATTATAAAGAAAATGCTCTCCGAACCTGAGAACTAAAAACATTTTTGTCATTAACTATTACTTTCGCATTTACCAGATTAGTTCCGATAGAGCCTCGGATTGGAGTCAAAAGGCCCTTATTATGCCCAGTTTCAGAGCAAGAAGTGTAATTTCATTTTGAGAAAGAAACGAGTTACAATGTCATTTCAATAACCATTGCTGATGTACTGACAGTGCCATGGGACCGAGCTTCCTTTAGTGACAAGACAGACAGTTTTTCTAATCTCATTCGCAAAACACTTTAATTTCATTTAATCTTATTTGCCGTAGAAAGTAAAACCAATAGTTTACTGGACATTTGGGTATTTGTGTCGTTCACATTTAAATGTTTTCCCAAAATTAAATAAGGCCATAAACGAATTTTTCCACCTGTCTAGTCGTGACCTATCTAATTTTTTTTCCCATCAGAAAAAGTCCAATAATGTTATTACAAACAATCTTATTAAAGCAACAATAGCTACAGAGTGAGGGTCGATTCTTTGATATACACATTATTAAGTGAATAATACATTATTAAGTAGTTTTTTTTCGGCAGCTTTGCCAGCCATTTCACGTAAAGCAATTAAGAATCCATAACTCATTTCGCATTTATCAAACGTGAAAGTACTTTTCTAAAAACTAGAAATCAAATAATTTGTCAACAAGAAAAAATTGTGTTTTGGAACTCCTCTTACTTATGACCAAGGCTTTAACCTTCAGGAATCTCTAGTTTCAGTCAGCAGACAATTTATGAAAAATAGCAAGGAAGCTGGGAGGGAAAACGAATTTTTCTAAAGTCGTGACATGTCTAGATCATTTTCACACCGGGGAATAATAGTATGCCAGTTTTCAGAAACAATTATAGCGCATTCTTTAAGAAAAAAATTGGTTTTTTATATGTATTATATATATATATATATATATATATATGTATATATATATATATATATATATATATATATTTATATGTATTATATATATATATATATATATATATATATATATATATATATATATATATAATATATATATATATATATATATATATATATATATATATATATATATATATATATATATATATATATATATATAAATATACAAATTTATGACTATGCTGATAAAAATCACAGGCAATTATTTTCTTTTAATTATTCTCGTCATCACACTGATCTCCTATTAATTATTATATTAGTATTTTATTTCATCCGTAGCATAAAAAGAGGAATATTTATTTTCTTTTTGCAATCCACTTTCTAAGTAACTTACAGAAATAAATTCTTTCTTTGAATATTTCGCCATGGGCTCAAATGAAAGATGCCACACAACCGATCAAGCTCGCAAAGGAGTCTTGAGGATACTTATTCATCATATCTGCTAACAAGCATCGAATAATGACATAAAAACAGTCGTAAAACCAGAAAAAAACAAAACAAGAATTATCATTACATTTCTCGAGCCTCCGGGGCTGTAATCTATAGGGCTATACAGAATTAACAAGAAATATATCTTTAAAATGCTTCAAAGAATATGTAAAGAAAGGTCACTATAAAATGATAACACGTAGTTACATTTCTCGTATCTATGGAGCCATAATCTATGGGGGCTATGATGGCTATACAGAACAAACACGAAACACACCTGCCCCCAAAAATTTGTGAAGCAAGATCACAGTGACTTGGTGTTGCAGAGGCTTTTTGATGCATAGTTATATTTCTCGAATCGATGGGGCTGCACAGAATAAAGAAAAACATACCTTAACAACGACCGAAAGAATATGTGAACAAAGATTACATTGAATTTGTGGTGTATAGTAACATTTCTTGAATCTATAGGACAATAATTTATGGGGGCTATGCCTAATCAACAAGAAACATACCTTAACAATGCCCCAAAGAATGTGTGAACAAAGATCACAATGACTTGGTGTTGTATAGTTACATTTTTCGAATCGATGGGGTTGAGAATAAACAGGAACACTGGCTTCTACGTTACCTTGGCCAACGGCTGATCCAAGACTGGAGGCGGCTACGCCTCTTTTGGATCGTATAATGAGCCCTGCACTTGTTTGCTTGTGCAGGGTTCTTGCGTGTGTTCTTGCAGCAGCTGCCGAAACACAGTTGGTATGCTGTAAAAAATAAAGAATGAAATAATGGAAAGATACAAGTTTTTTTTGGTGCCCACGCTTTAAGGTTGGACCAAAAACTAATTGTGAGGCAAATGACTTTTATACCATTGCATCGACAAAACAAGAATCTACTTAAGGATAAATGAAATGCTTTTATATGATATTTTTAACTCCTCATGGTATAATTCTAATTATATTTAATTAACCTTTCTTACCTTAGACCCTCCAGCGTCAGGAATAGTGTCAACAAAATCTCACAGACAACTTAGAGCAGAGTTTTAGCATGGTTGTCCTCCCACTGTGGCTGAACAGACTGCTCCGCACTTCTCAAGTCCCGGTCATACTTCCGTTGTAAGGTGTATCTTGGTCAACGTCTTATGCGCCTACCCTCGGGGCACCATTTATATGCTGTATTTGGAAATTTATTCTCTGGGACACGAAAGACGTAGCCAAGGTAAGTCCATCTTTTACGTTTTAAAGGGTCAGTAACTAGTGGCTGACAGGTTCTCCGGTGGGCTTCTATGTTGATGACCCTTTCCTGTCGCTACACATTTCGACATTCCTTTCTTCTTCCTTATTTCCTTTCTAAATCTTGAATGTCTTTCTTCCTTGAATGAGTCTGATTCATCATTTAGGCTGAATAATACACGTATGTCTTGATTCAAATACATTCTACAAATTTATGTGCCGAACATTTTCAGTGAAGTCAGAGAGAAAGAGAGCGAAAAGTCCTTCCGACCACATGAAGAGGTACTTACCCCTGGATCATTTCAAAAAAGATTTTCAAACCAAGGGTGCAGAATGGCAGCTGAGGGAACGATACCACTGCTCTAATTGCAGATATGCTTTTAATTTTAAATAAAAAATCAGATTCACACGCTTACCTACACAAAGGTAATAGGGGATGAGGAATCCCCCTAGAAGCAATATTTCACGTCCCCCTTTCCCATAAACTATCTAGATAACATTGTCTAAAATCAAAAGCTCATTTAAAACCCCCTCCCCGACCACACACAAATTATAGTTAAAAGTATGCCGTTTTGCGGGGGTGATTTTCATTTTAAAGGATTACTTACAGAGCGTTAAATATAGGCTTTTAGAGGGGAGGGGGTTAAGAAAGTTGCGAGCTCCCTCATAGTTAAGAAAACCCTGCATAAGATGTTAAAAACGAACAAGAATGAAATAAAAAAAAGGGAGTTTTCTGAAATGAAAGTGCCAAGCAGAGTTAAAACTCAAAATGAATAGAAACAAAACAATAGACCAGGATAGCTGGCATCACACCCACTACTCTCTAAACTAGAGCTTAAATTTTACTTGATTGATAGAATAATTAGCGCCTATAAAATTCTGTAATTTTGGCGTGAAGAGTGCGGGGTTTAGGAGGGCGGCAACCACCTTCATATATGGGATAATTGTTATTCAAACTGGGTTTTAAAGTCATTCTTTATTTGAAAAAAAAAGCCATTATATTTTTCATTTAATTCAATTAATAAACCAAGTGACCACAAGAAAAGTGAAGAGCTAATTTAAAACTCAAATTAATCAGAAGATTCAATAAAAAGTTAATTCAGACTCAAAATATACATATATTACCCCCTATAAGTGTGGGGAGTGGGCTGAGTACCACTTAAAAATACAATATCATTTGCTCTTTTCTGAAACCAAAAAGATAATCTTAGAATGAAAGTTTTTTCTTTGTCAATTGCTTTTTCATAGATAGAAATGGAAAAAATCTAGTGAAACTAAACTGATGGCTATGGATGTACTGATATAAGGATAGAACAATATGTAATAGGGTCGCTCCCTAAGGCTCCTGAATAATAAAGATATTTATCAAAATTTGATAGGTTTTGATTGTAAGTGTTATCATTTGTCTTTTCTTTATATTATATTGTAGCGTAATCCTCATTTTTTGAGGGAATAAAAGAAAATAAATAAATAAATAAATATGTAAAAAGTTGAAAGAGGGAGGGGGACTCGGACCTGTGTGCCCAGTTGGTGCCCTATTAGAAAACTAAACATCCTTGCACAATTATCTTTTCATTAAGTTGCAACCTGGCCTCCTCCTCTGTATTTTAATTTATCATTTGAATGGATCACTAAAATGTATGAAGCTTCTGTCCTGAAATAGGAAATTTCCGAAATTTAGTAGAGATTGTAATGGCTACCATTTTGATTATAATGGCTACCTTGAAAATTCGTCCGCCCCATATGAACCTATAATTAATGACTTAATAAGTAACCTATAATTATAAGTAACCTATAATTATAGCAATCTATAATATAGTAAAATAAAAGTAACCTATAATTATAACCTATAAATGATAAGTAGCCTATAATTAATGACTTGAAACTCTTTAATTCCAACTGTAATGAACATCAGAAACAATTTGTAGTATGTTTACGCTTTGATTCTGACTTCTACATTGCAATATCAGCCTCAGATTTGTAATCAAGCATTTGAAAAAAATCTTTCCATATTAACTCAGCTAGAACTTAGAAGAGATTTGTCTTCCGAGTTATCTTACATACTGTAAAATGTACTTTGATTAAAAAAAAAATTATTTCATCCTTATGCTACTAATTAATGACTTCAGAATCCCTAATTATCAACTTCAATGAAAACAAAACATCATTTTTATACTGACATCATTTTGTACTGTAAAATGTGCTTTGATTAAAAAAAAATCATTTCATCCTTATGCTACTAATTAGTGACTTTAGAATCCCTAATTATCAACTTCAATGAAAAAAAAACATCATTTTTGTACTGACCACAATCTGATTTTTGACTTTTAAATTGCAACCAATAGGACTGTCAGCCCATCGCGGTTTCTAAAATTGCTGACATTGCTGGCACAAAAAATGACCGACGATCCGGAAGCCAATAGCAACAGGCCATCTGGCTGGAAAGCTATCATTTGGTAAATAGTAGATACCATAATGATCCACCCGAAGGCTGGAAGTAACTATATGATGAAGCTAAAAGATAAAAAAACGAAAAAAACCATGGGCGACATATCTCTTAAGTGAGATTATCCTAAGGCTTGGATTATGATAAAGCAGGTTAATAAATTCATGAGTGAATTAAGTTATGCCCCGGGATTTGCTTCCAGTGATGGGATAACTTGAAAGTGCTTCCATAAGGGTAACTCCCTCCCGGAAAGTTATGATGTTGGTAGACTTCAGGATGAAAATTGAGAGAAAAAAATTCGAGGAACAGTTGAGTACTAAACTTGAGAGTTTAAAATTTGACAATGTGGAAGATGGATGGAATAATTTCAGAAAAACAATTTGTGCAGTTGCTGATGGTGTCCTAGGAAAGAGTGCTAAGACTGCAACTAGGAATATTAGTGAAAAAGCTTTAGGTTTAATAGAGAGTAGAAGGGGTTTGTATAAGAATTATCTGAGTGATAGGTCGTATGAAAACAAAAGGAATGTAAAGAAAGTGGAGAAAGCATTAAAATATGAACTAAGGAGATGTGAAGTGGAGGCGATGGATAAAATTGCTTAGGATCTGGAAGACGCGGCTAGACGGCATATTAGTAAAATATTATACTGGCATGTTAATAAATTGAAAGGGAGTAGCCCATCCGGACTAGTCCCAGTTAAAGATAGAAATGGGGCCACAATTAGTGATAAGGGAAAAGTTAAAGAAAGATGGGTGGAACATTTTGAGAAGGTGCTAAACCGAGATACAGTTGCAGGAAAAGATATAGATGAAAATGAAAAAGTTTGTGATACCTTGGATGTGAAGGAAGATTTGTTTAGTGAGAAAGAATTACCGACAGTACTAAAAGGATTAAAAAATAATAAGGCCCCAGGTGCTGATAGTATGATTATTGAGTTTCTTAAATATGGTGGCTCTGAGGTTAGGAATAAGCTACTGAAGATTATGAACATGATTTTTGAAAAAGGGGAAGTACCCAATGATTTTAGGAAAACCTTAATTAAACCACTGTATAAGAAAGGTGACAAGAGTGAGTGTCGTAACTATCGAGGCATTAGTCTGGTCTCTGTAGGTAGCAAATTACTGAGTAATATGATACTTTTTAGACTGAGACATGCTGTAGACAAAGTTTTAAGGGAAGAACAATGCGGTTTTAGAAAAGGTAGAGGATGTGTCGACCATGTTTTCACTCTTAGGTTAATAATTGAGAAGTCCCTTCGTTGTCAAAAACCTTTGGTCCTCAGTTTTATCGATTATGAGCAAGCTTTCGATTCTGTTGATAGAACAGTGTTAACAAAGGTCTTATCGTTATATGGTATACCAGAAAAATACATTAAAGTGATTTGCGCTATGAACGAGAATAATACTGCTGCAGTTAAGGTAGGAAATGAGGTTAGCAACTGGTTTTGTATTAAATCAGGAGTTAAACAGGGTTGTGTTCTATCCCCCTTTATATGGATCATTTTGATGGACTTCGTCTTAAGGAGCACAGGAAAGGCAATTGGAGACCATGGAATCAAATGGGGAGGAAGAACGCTCCTGGACTTAGATTATGCTGATGATTTAAGCATATTCGATGAAAGTGTGACAAACCAAAATTAGAACATTGGAAGCTACAGTGATGACAGTGGTCAAATATGGCTCTGAAGCATGGGCACTCCGAAAAGCAGATGAAAATTTACTAGATGTTTTCCAGAGAAATTGCCTACGGATTGCTTTGGGCACCCGGCTGACTGACCGTATTTTAAACATTAGGATGTACGAAAAGTGAGGTTCAATCCCGCTTTCTGGGGCTATAATGAAAGAAAGGTTGAGATGGCTAGGCCACGTTCTAGGGATGACAGATTACCGAAGATTATCCTTTTTGGCCAACCGTCTGGGGCTACACGGAAAGCAGGTCGTCCTTGTCTGGGTTGGGGGGATGTCATAAATAAAGATTTAAAGGCAATGGGAACTTCCTGGGAGGGTGTAAAGAGGGAGGCTTTACATAGATTAGGTTGGAGGAGGAGCATGCGTAGCTGTGTTGGCCTCAGGTGGCTTGGTGCTGCAGTGAGTTATTAGTAGTAGTAGTAGTAGTATTAAAATTAGGAACACCTTGAGTGAGAAATAAAATATTTAAATCAAGTATTTTTCTTACAGATATGGCATCCAAGGGTAAGTAGTCTAGCTTATCCCACAACTGTTTCCACTTCATTGGCAACTGGCGAAGTTCTTGTTCCAATTTCGTAATTTCACTGTGCAAGTAAGTGAAAGCATCCGGTATAACAAAATCCACACTATCATACCTGGAAAAGAAAATTTACGTCTCGAATTGGCAGAAGAAACAGGAACATCAAAACAAGTAAATAAGTTTAAACCTTTAATCAAAGTTTAATTTTGACTAAAGCTAATTACTAAGTTCAAATTCTGTAATCAGTAAAAATTACTAATAAGCAAACAATCCCTGAGAAAAAATCCTTAGTTCTTCCCTCTAAAAGACTTACAAGGCAAAGAGCTGAGAAAATAAAGTATTAATTATTGATTATAAACAACATTATTTATATAATTTATATTATTATAAGTTATATGACGAAACAAATAACTGATTATAATTAATATTATTAATTATAAGTATATTATTATTGTTATTATTCCTAGTAGATGCCCTATAGTCTTTTCACATTAATGCCAACTATGAGATGCAAAAGCCCCTTTTTACCCTAAATTACCATCACTTTCAGTAGCTAGAGCACTAATAATAACAATAAGAAATTAATAACAATAATAATAAATTAATAACAAAGATAATTTCTTAAGCCAGAAATTACATTCATTAGGAGTAATGAAGAAGATTCCGCCACAGGAATGTACCATTTTTTTTTTATTTACATCCATCTTTAAGTGGTAACACAAAATAAAAGTCTGAAAAAATCATTTTCAGAAAAATATCGTAGTCATTTTTTTGAAAATGCATCCCCCCTGATGTTCCCAAATATAGTCCTAGCAAATACACAAAACTAAAAGAAAACGCTAAAACAATCGAATTATAACTTTATATTATGCAGCATATTTCGATTGATCATACTATCACGTTTTCTTTCGTACCTATCCGCATTTTCAGGTCATTTTTGGAGAATATTTTTACCGAAAAATTCTGTTGTGAGATGGTTTATACCTTAGTGAGATGGTTTTCACCGGGTAAAGAATTGAAGAGACCGGTTAATAAAGAAGACATCACGAGATACAAAAGCACCGGAGAAACCCGTTATTTAAGTATGTATCTAAGACAATCGGGGGGGGGGGCGTTTTGTCTGAAAAGGAACTATGATATTTAGCAGGAGCACTATGTAAGTTTGGTACTACTTATTTTTTGTTATTAACATGCTTTCTTAAGAGGGGACATAACTCTCAAGTAACATCTTTTGAGTTTGAATCATAAAAGAAAATGGAGGCTGGTGCGGGCTGACCATTTTTCTCATCCTTTTTCCAGTTGTATGAGAAATATTAATATTATTAATAATGAATAATATTATTAATATTATTATTAATATTATTATATTAATAAATATTAATATTAATATTATTGACAATCTTACCCAACAGTTACAATACGTCTTTGCGACGACGTGGCATAGTCTTCCATAGCCGATTCTTCCATTATTCGACGGTCTTCTGATGCCACTTCAATATCATAGGACGGCCAGTGGGATAGATTCTCTTCAAAATAGTAGTTCCAAATGCATAAACTCGATATATTGCTACATGGCCGAAGTATCTATGATAATTTAAGTATTAGTGAGATTATCATTATCAACAAAACACTGTTCGTAAATATTGGCTAGATTGAGAGCGAAGTACAATAGAAAAATAGATTTATCTGACTAGCCCCATCTGCTGATTCAATGATTCTATTCAAGGGTGCATCCAGGATTTTTGATCAGAGAGGGGGGAGGAGGAGAAAAAAATTATTTAGAGCTGAATCGACTCTGGCTGAGCTTACACAGCCACACAACTGACCCCCGTTCCAAATCAAATAACCAGCGATGCACCGGGTTGGTGGTTCTTTGGATCTAAATTAAGAGTATCAACTTGCTGATTTTGGGAGCCAAAGACGTCTAAAGTTGGGATACCAGCTTGCTACTTCCGGTTTCTTAAGGAAATGGATAATTTGAATCGATAGCATCACGAAATCTCCCTGAGATACGGTACATTAGCCATCAATGCTTTTTAGCAAAAATAAATGTTTAATTTGTAAGACTTTATATTTTTGATTCTCAGGGCCAGGAGGGCTGTAGTGTATTTCAACGAGGGTCTTACCCCTATTTTATTCTACCTTTACTCCTCACTTCTTTTTTTCTAGCTTTTCGGTTATAGCAAGTAACGATCCCACTGGGGGCCCTGCAAATATAGAAAAACTATGATGTAATATAGTCCATATTCATCGTTTTTAGATATCGGTAAATTTCTTTTGAGCCCAAATTAGTAGACTGCTGCCCCAACTTCCAACAAAAGAAGCCCAACCCAGGTACCGAAGCACTGACTTTAGTTTATCGAAGAAATCAAAGGGACTAAGTTTTACTTTCATGCAAATAGCAAGGACAAAACACAAACAATATTAATAGAAGAGAGGCCCTTCCTCTTAACCAATCCCACGCCATTGTATAGTCCATGCGCAACTTCCCACGTCAATATTCTTTTCTATGCAAACACCACAGGGACAGAGAAAGACTGCTTGTAAGAACATCTTACAACTCAGAAATGATTCATTCATTCTACTTGCTTAAAATTTCACACAATATATTCAACAGCCAATCAGGTTTCAAGAAGGCGGGGCTCTTTATCTATCCAGAAATAAGAAGAATGGAGAAGGCTTACGAAAAGGAGTCAAAAACGTAAGCCAACAAAATAAAAGCGCTTATTTTAAGATTGAATTACAGAAAAAAAAATTTTCTATGTCATAACATTCACTTTGTCTCAAGTTTTAATTCATTTTATTCTCAACATTTTATATCAAGTACTCTTTAGATTCTCACCTCATAATCTTCGTTGGGTAGGTAGAAAACATTATGAAATATTGGTGATTTAACATTCTGTATTGAAACGTAGTCGAACAATGATGTTGTGGAGTTCTCACTTTGGTACTGAACACGCTTTCCTGCAAGCCGACCACCTAAATACAGAATAACAGTATAAAAAAAAATATCAAAAACTTAACAAAGAGGGAAAAAAGAGAATGAGACTTCGGATATATTAAAACACCAATCGGGGAGGGGGGTATCTCTTATGTTAAGCACTGGATTAAACTAGTGAAGCTGTATTAAAAATATAGTTTAACGTTACCCCTTGGCTCATTAAAAAATTGTTATGGAAAGTGCTTGTCTTTTTTTCTGTCCGACTCCTGATGAAAAACTTACATGATGCTGTACTTTAAATAACTAAAAAATTTGTAACAGAGTGTATCACGTCCGATATGTCCATGGTATAACAAGGTATTTTTGTGAAATATGTACTTTTTATTTTAGTTGTGAACGCTTATATTGTAATGATAAACACTTGCTTCATGATGTTTGCCTTAGGCAATTCACACTGTTATCTAAATTATTTTTAATAATAAATGTTTGAATCCTTCTCTATGCAAGTGAAGTTGAGGATGGAGGGGGTGGTTAAAAATCCTTTATGGGATATACTGCTAGAAAACAACTCCAGTCGGTTTATAACTTCAATTTTAACGTCCACAAACACAACATGCACATATATGTGGAATATGAAGGTCATGGTTAATGGTTACACCAAAGCCATTTTTGGTGATGAGGGAATAAAAAATTTTGATAAGCGGTATATCCCCATTTTATTTGTTTCTAATGTACTTTTGAGGCTCAGAAGAATTTGTTTTATCATCACAGAGAGTGACTTGTAGACAAGAATCGTTGATTACATTCGTTTCCAAGAGGAGGGGTAGAATACTTGTGCTAAGTGCCCGTTAATTGCATTGCTAGATGCATTTAGGCTGCAAAATTTCGCTTCCATATCTATCACGGAGAGCCACATAAAGTAGAGAAATTATGTTCATCGTCAGGGGGAGGGGGCGTTGGTGGAAAAATTTGAGCTAATTAGTCTGCAAGATTTGCAGGATTTACAGTAGGATTTGTAGATTTGTTTTAGTACAAGCGGTTATGCAACATTTAATAGTAATACAACGATGTTGTATTACTGCAAAACGATGTTTTGCAATTCTCAATCAAATATTTCTGTGGGAGTCTCGGTGATGGGTATGTAAACTTATTGTCCTTACCATCAAATATATTAGGAACAAGTCGATAGGTAAATGAACCCCCCCTCCCAATTCTTACCTATGACCTTGCACTTGTTTTACTCAAGTTCTGAGTCCAACATTTAGAATATTCATAAACATCAACATTTCTGTACTACCCCCTTAGAAAATTTTTGAATCTTTTGAACTTTAAACTGTCTGTTCCTATGTTTATCCCGGTAAGTGAAAACTCACATACGAAGGCAAATAATTTTCTGCCATGGAAATAGCAAAATTCACGATGACAGGGCGTAATAGTAAAAGCTAGTGAGTTGTTAATGTCCTCAACGTTGGCCCATCCAATTAACTCTCCTTCTAATAGCTAACCACTTCCTGGTTCACGTAAACAGACAACTTTACCTTATCTTCATTTTGGTCTCTGGAGTTCAGTTCATATTAAGCTTCATTGAAAGTTTTGGCCTGTGTTACATATAATCTGGGATCAATAATATCGATATTAGTTATTATATACCGATATAACCAATATAACGATATTGGTAATTCTTTAGCCCGCCTTAGGTTAGGAAAGAGAGTTATAAGTGAGCTCTTGGTGTAAGTGTGGTATACATGTTTACCTATTTTGGTGGGTAGTGGACACACATATCTCAATACAATACGTTTGGCTTTGAGCACGAGGATACGTAATCATACTAAATAAACGCTTAAAAATTAACAATTCAACCAACTCAACCAGATTTCCAAAAATTTGCCGAAAATTCCATTACAAGCCTAAAACTGTTATATATATATATAGAAATTCATTGTAGCTTCATAAACAGAATAAATTGAGAGGGGGGGGGGTCTATTGAAAAACAAGGGAGGTGCTCTTCATAAAACCGGAGAAACTTTTTAGACTTCGCCTCCCTTAATCTGCTTTAACAAAAATGCCCCAATAAAATTCTCCACCAAGTGAATCGTCTAGTAATTGTGTAATAATTTTTACTAGTAATTTACTTTCAGCCACCTTTCTACTACTAATTGTGTAAAGTTTATTATAGCTAACTTGTGAACATGTCATCTGTGTATTCTAAATCATACTAAAATTCCTTTAATTTTTATACTGTTTATTTTATGTTCGTCACGTTTAATTTCTTATTAGTTTTAAGGTTTTTGGATCTTTTCTGTTTCTCTTTTCTTTACTTGACCTAAAATGAAAAGTCGGTAGGCTTTTCGAAATTTCAATTATCAATCTTAATTGTAAGAGCAATCAGACCGACTAAAATGGTTAAACATTGCATATAATTTCCTTTCGTATATTAGCCCTTGTATAGCTTGACAATGAACGGCGTATCAAAAAAAAAAAAAAAAAAAAATAGTGAATAAAAAAAATTGAATTGAAATTACAATTGTTTAAATTTAAATTAGTTTCAATTAAAGTATAAATTTTCATTTTTATAACTGAAATTTAATTTAAATTTAAAGCTAAACTATATTTTGTTAAAATTTAAATTCTTTTTTTATTATTTAATTAAATTAATTAGCTTAAACACTATCTGAATAAAATAAAATAGAAAATAAACAGAAAATAATAAAAATAGAAAATAACAAAAAAAGAAGATAAACAAGAAGAAAAAAAAGAAAATAATAAATAAAATAGAAAATAAACCATTAAGATAAATAAATGAATAAAGAACTAACCGGGAAAAACGCTATCATCATCAGAATAATCCCCACAGAAAAGGGAACTACCTTTACTCCTTTGATTTGAAAAATTTAACTCTTCACTGGCTTCAGGTCGCTCTCTTTCAGAGTCAAAAAGGAAATCGCTGAATCGGGATGAGACGGTATGATAGGCTATGAATTTCAAGTAGAATTCATTAAATTCGAAGGACATAGGGAACTGCCGTTGTATCTGTAAACAAAGAAATGAGAAAAGTAAGGATTGTCAATAAAGTAAAATAGCAGAAGGATGATTTCTCATATATGCTAAGAAATTGCAGACCAACTAGATCTAACTAGACCAGCTAGACCAACTAAATCTAACCGGTCTGCTAAGAAATTACTTGTTTTATTTTTTTTTTAATCTTGTTGTCTCTAGTTAATATTACATAAAAAAAACTAGTTTTTTTAACTGAAAGTAAGGAGCGACATTAAAACTTAAAACGAACAGAAATTACTCCGTATATGAAATGGGTTGTCCCCTCCGCAATCCCTCGCTCTTTACGCTAAAGCTTTTAGTTGTTTTAAAAAGCAGAATTGTGCAAAGAGTCAACTTTAGCGTAAAGAGCGAGGGATTGCGGAGGGGACAACCCATTTCATATACGGAGTAATTTCTGTTCTTTTTAAGTTTTGAAGTCGCTCCTTACTTGCAGTTAAAAAAACTAGTTTTTTTATGTAATTTCTGAACGTTTTTGAATTAATGCATGTTTGATTTTGGCTCTCCACACATAAATTATTAAAATGAAATTTGCATATTAATTCCTTTTTTGGCTAAATGGCTTTCTCTTAGTTTTGATCAGACGATTTTGAGAAATAAGGGATGGGGAAGGATGCCTAGTTGCCATGCAATTTTTCGGTTACATAAAAAGGCAACTATAAACTTTAATTTTTAACGAATTTTTTTATTAGTAAAAAATATACGTAACTTAACGTAACAAACTTTTATATTTTTTAATCTTTATTATGTATATGAGGGGATTTGTACCCTCGTTAATACCTTGTTCTTTACACCAGATTCTAAGTTTTGTCCAATTCTTTAAGAATGACCCCTGAATCAGAAAGGCCGTAGAATAAATAGTTGAAATTACTAAAAAATACTATAGCATAAAGAGCGAGGTATGTAACTCCTCCTAAATACCTCGCTCTTTATGCTAAAGTATTTTTAGAACCCCTCATATGCGTAATAATCTCTGTTCGTTTTAAGTTTCAATGCTACTCTTTACTTTCAATTGAAAAAACTTTTCCATGTTTATTTTTTCATTGTTTTTTTTTATAGTAATCTTAGAAAATCCTGCGCCCTATTCATTGAATTTCTGTTCCCCCATGACATATTTGTCCAAGGAAAGATCCTCCCACATAGCCTCCTCACCTCAAACCCACCCCTAAAACCAAAAAAAAAAATCCCCTGAAAACGGCTGTACACTTCCCAATAACCATTATTATATGTAAACACTGGTCGAAGTTTGTAACTTGCAGCCCCTCCCACAGGGACTGTGGGGGAGTAAGTCATTCCCAAAGACATAGTTATTATGGTTTTTGACTATGCGGAACAAAATGGCTATCTCAAAATTTTGATCTGTTGACTGTGGAGAAAAAATGAGCGTAGGAGAGGGGCCTAGGTGCCCTCCAATTTTTTTGGTCGCTTGAAAAGGGCACTATAAATTTTCATTTCCGTTAGAATGAGCCCTCTTGCGACATTCTAGGACCACTTGGTCGATACGATGACCCCTTGGAAAAAAAAACAAAAAAAAAAACAAACAAATAAACACGCACCCGTGATTTGTCTTCTGGCAAAAAAAAATACGAAATTCCACATTTTTGTAGATAGGAGCTTGGAAATTTTGCTATAGGGTTCTCTGATACGCCGAATACGATGGTGTGGTTTTCGTTAAGATTTTGTGACTTTTAGGAGGTGTTTTCCTCTATTTTCTAAAATAAGGCAAATTTTTTTGTAACTTTTGATGACAAAGACTAAATTTGATGAAACTTATATATTTAAAATCAGCATGAAGATTTGATTCTTTTGATGTATATTTTAGCATCAAAATTCCGTTTTTTAGAGTTTCGTTTACTATTGAGCCGGGTCGCTCCTTACTACAGTTCTTTACCACGAACTGTTTGATTGCTTTTAAAGACAGAGTAGCTGATATTTCTTTCCACCATAAGATAACTATAATAAAAAAAGAAATACATATGCTTTCAAAATTATTTTAAGGATATCAAAGTTCATTCATGGCTTCAG